>NC_059349.1:54774939-54787439 GCF_019703515.2 Myxocyprinus asiaticus | reverse complement strand
TATGTGTGTGTTGTGTGTTTGTGTGTGTGTGTTGTGTGTTTGTTTGTGTGTTTTGTGTGTGTATTTTCAGATACCATATGTGAACCATTGGATTGAGTAAATAAAAAGTAGTCCTGGTGAAAATGATCGGAACACAAAATAAGGGTTAATATCAACTACCCATATAAAAAACTGTCTAATTAATATTTTAAATAAAAGTAAATATTGTATGGCCCATGTAGTTTATAGTAATATTAATACATTGTGGTAATCAAGCAACATTTGATGTTTAATGTCAAACTCTGAATCTTGAAACAAAACCAGTTGAGAATTACTGCTGTTTATTATCAAATATAAATTTCAATCTGTGAATGTCTATCAAACACTACTAATTCGCACACTAACTGGACGACTGTCTCTCTCATCTCCTTCTCTGTAATGTTTTTCCAGTCGCATCTCCTCTGGGTCCATTCCACCCACATCTTCATGGTTACCCTTAGGACTGGTGGGCGAGGACTGTTTGAAAAGGGGCGGGGTCTTGATTTTCACTACTTTGTCGAAGTATGCCAGTTCTGCCACGTATTTACCCGTAGAAGAGAGAGATACGATGGGCGGGAACTCGTAACCCCACAGTATCTCGTCGGGCAGGTAAGAGGTACGCACCTGACAGGTGGCTGAGGTGGGCTCTACTGTAGAACTCATCATCACCAACAACTCAAAATCAGCCAGATCTGAATCCGTCCAACCTGCACCTGAAAGAGTTTATACAAGATATTCACTCATAACTACTACACTTTAAAAGTGATCTTAAATGAATACTTAAAGGGGTTTTGCAACCTTAACGACTGAAATTTCAGCCTGTTCTTTACATAAAGCTATTAAACAACTTTAGAAAATGTGGAAGAGAGCGTATGGACTACTTTATTGATACTTTTACAGTGCTTTCTTTTTGTCCTTTTTGAGGATTGACAGTACTAATATGCTTTCATTGTTTGGAAAATGGCAGCGTGAACATTCCGCTAAATATCTCCATTTTTGTTTCACAGGAAATAAAGAGTCATACGGGTTTGCAACGACATAAGAGTGAGTAAACAGATTATGATGACAGATTTGTCATTTTAGGTGAACTATCCCTTTAAACATGGGTGTTACTTTGTTTTAAAAAGTGGTGGGAACAGTTAATTTAAAATAATCTTTTACTGCTTTTCTTTTCTTTTTACTGTTGTTATTTTTGATGACCAATTCAAGTGCTCTAATAAATATTTCACATATTTAAGTTGACAAATTAATCTGCAAATGTTAAAACTCCTGCTTAAGGAATTTTTCATCTGCATTAGACACTTACCTGACGAAAGCTATTTCAAAGAGTGGCAGGGACCTGTCCCACCCATAAATGATGCCTGTGCCTTTAAAGAAAACCTTTGCCTTGAATAAAACGAATTCAGATTTGTGTTAACTGAAAAAAGGTTACACCAATAATTGAATGTTTCTTCAACTTCTGCACTTTCATGTCATCAGCGTCATTTCCAGCATGGAATTATATTAACCCTTTAAGCTCAGATCGGCCCGTGAGAAAAAAAAACAATAATTGTCAAAATATTAATAACTACAGTCTTGACCAACACAAAATAGGTATCATCTTAGAAGCTCTACTTTACAATGCATGTAGACATTATGACCAAAACTGAACAAGTGCTTTGAAATTTGCAGACAAATCAGAAGTGTTCCGTTTTGATCGTTTATAAAAACAATTGCACTATACATATTATTGCAATCAGTAAAAACATCAAACTGATCAAATAGTCATGTGTCATATGTTGTTGGAAATCTCTCAAAGAGTAGAATACAAACAGCCTATTTGTTTTATTCACAGATAAAAATATAGTGAGTAATAGCTAAGTATATGTCTTTGACAATTATGGTTCATGTGAACAGGTGTTGCTTATAAGCCACATTTTCACTTATAACTTCACAAAAAATAAACAGAACATAAAAGCTTTCTTGGATAAGATGACATCACCGGAAATTATGTAGCATCATGGAATGCTAAACCAATCAGATTGTGTTCAGATCAGTGCAAACTTCATCCATATTTGGACAGATTGACATTTGATTAGTAACTGTTACATATGGCCACCAGGAGATGGCGCCAAATACATGACACAGACTCAATGATGACTCAAATGACACAGAATGAAACTCATTCTGTGAAATCTCATTACTAAAATCATGTCTGCATGATATACAAACCTTTAGTCATTGTTGTGTTTGCATATGTGATTAGTTCTTATGTACAATTATTATGTTTTATTTGTTTGGAGATGTTTTTGAACACTAGGATCAATTATTTTTCTAATGCTATAACTTTTGATTTCTTTGTCGTATCAACACAAAATTCTTCTCAGATTCAGTTGACATGAAAAAAAAAAAAAAAAAAAAAGCATTTATTTTGAGCTACCTTATTTACACCCAGAGATATATAATTTCAAATCAGAAAGACAAGAAAAAAATTAAATTTTTAGCTTTGTGATTTTTTAGCAGTTTTTAGGCTGAGAGTCTTAGAATTTATCATAATCTATATTACTAAAAATGCGAATTTTTCTTTACAATGGTACCAAACACTCAACCCTCCTTGTTTTTTTTTTTTTTTTTTTTTTTTTGTTATAAGCCTTTAATTTTGGGTATGCCACTGAAACAGGAAATCTTTAAAAACATCTTCAGAGCTTAAAGGGTTAACACATCCTGGAAATGACACTGTGGTGGTAATTTTCATGTCAAAAATTACATAAATCTCTTGTGATGCATGTACATACATTGTTGGACTTTGTTAGTAGACAAATTAAATAAACTAGTGAAATATGTTCAAACACATCAACTTTCATTTTGATCACACACACACACACACACACACACACACACACACACACACACACACTATGTTTTTATATCATTGTGGGGACTCTCCATAGACTTCCATGCATTTTTTGGATTTTATACAGATCTAACGATAATTTCAATCCCCTAACCCTAACCCTACCCCTAAACCTAACCCTCACAGAAACCTTTTTTGCATTTTTAAATTTAAAAATAAAACATAGTTTAGTATGTTTACTAAGCCATTTCCCTCATGGGGACTGCTGGCTGGTCCCCACAATGTAGGTGATCTCAGGTTTTACTATCATTGTGGGGACATTTGGTCCACACAATGTAGTATAAACATGTACACACATACACACACACACAAACACACTCACACACACACACACACACACACACACACACACACACATACACAAACACACACACACACAAACACTTACACACTCTCTCACACACACACACACACACACACACTCACACACAAACACACACACACACACTCACTCACACACACACAAACACACACACACACACTCACACACACACACACACACACACTCACACACACACACTCACACACACACACACACACACCTCTGGCCGCCCAGGCTCTCAGTGGACTGTCGTCATCAATGATGTGGTAGAAGGTGAGGGGGAGGATGAGGAAGGGGCTTTCACTCTCTGTGTCCACACTGAACGACACATTCTTCTGATCCAAACGCACTGCTTCTCCCTCCTTAGGCACGCATGGCTGTAAAAGTTTCCCAGTCACCTGAGAAATCACATTATTTAATCTTCATATTGATCTTTTCCACAAAATTACTGTCGATTTGGTAGAGATTTAATCTTTACATTGCATTTTTTGACAAATTTATGAATTAATAACTTTGTGACCTGAAAAACACTTCTGTGTTAGTAATTCCTGATTTATTTACAGTATTGTTAATAATTCTGTCTCCGGGTTACCTGGCAACCCAGCAGCAGACTCTTGCGCATGTTGGCGACTCGTATCATGAGACACGGTTGGCCGTCGTGATTGGATATTACAGCATGTTGACTGAACCGAACCGTCTCACCACGCTTCTTAGGCCGAGCAACCTGAGAGACAGACAGACAGACAGAGAAAAAAGGAATCTGAATTCAGTACAAATCAAGCTCATTCGACCGCATTTGTGGCATAATGTTGATAACCACAAAAAAAAATAATTTCGACTCATTCGTCCTTTTCTTTAAAAAAGCAAAAATGGGGGGGGGGGGGGCCTGGGTAGCTCAGCGAGCATTGAAGCTGACTATCACCCCTGGAGTCACGTGTTTGAATCCAGGGCGTGCTGAGTGACTCCAGCCAGGTTGCTAGGGAGGGTAAAGTCACATGGGGTAACCTCCTCGTGGTTGTGATTAGTGAATCTCGCTCTCAATGGGGCGTGTGGTAAGTTGTGCATAGATCACAGAGAGTAGCATGAGCCTCCACATGCTGTGAGTCTCCGCGGTGTCATGCACAACGAGTCACGTGATAAGATGCACGGATTGACGGTTTCAGAAGCGGAGGCAACTGAGACTTGTCCTCCGCCACCGGGATTGAGGTGAGTAACCTCGCCACCACAAGGACCTACAAAGTAGTGGGAATTGGGCATTCCAAACTGGGAGAAAAGGGGATAAAAAATCAAATAAAAAAATCAAGGCCAATTTTTGGAGGGTTTAAAGGCAGAAATGTGAAGCTTATAATTTTATAGAAGCACTTACATTAATTATTCTGTTAAAACTTGTGTATTATTTGAGCTGTAAAGTTGTTTAAATCATCGTTTTACAGTCGTCATGGCAACAAAGTTGTAAAATTGTCTATAACATCACACAGATGTGGTTAGTAAGTGATTTTATCACAGTAAAAGCATGTTAACACACATTGTTTATGTCTTGTGTCTATACTTTTGAAACAGTGAGTATTTTAATGTTTACAGATTATTGATCCCATTGACTTCCATTGTAAGTGTCTCACTGGAACACACATTTGTGCTTTTTTCTAACCTCGTGCAATCCCGCATCCACATGCGTGGACATTGTATTTTGGCTTTTCTATGCGCAATGCATAATTTAGTTTAATTTAAACCAACTGATCTCAGTTCAGGAGACTCTGTGCTGTCAGTAAAGGGTTAAACTTTCATGTGACCAAACAACATGGCGCTGATCACAGCGGAGATTGTCTTTAGGAGAAACGGCAACAAAACTACATCTTTAAAGAAACCTCATTAAGTTTTTACCTTAAAAACTGTTTGAGTCAAAAGATTAGAGTCTCTAGTTTCATCTGATATGCCATTTTAAACATTTGAGCGATTTATCGCGAAACGGCGTGATATTAAACACAATGTACGCTAATGTGCACTTTAGCTAATTTTTCCTATAATAAACAATTTGATGAATAAAAAAAAATCTGATTTTCTATAGCTTGATTTTTTTTAAATTTCACAACTTAGTGCCGCTGTCCACATATGTGGACATACATTTTAAGGAAAACTATTTGGTCTAAATATATATTTTTTGCATGTTTCATAAGGCTAATAGTTACAAATCAAAAAGGGAATGGCAAATGCACGCGGCAGTCACGCTCGAATCTCAGGAGGTTTGAGGAAAGGAGGAACGAGTTGAAATTATTTTTTGTGGTAATCAACATTATGCCACACTTGCTGTCAACTGAGCTTAACTTGTATTGAATCCGGAATATTCCTTTAAATTCTGTTTGAAAATGTGTATTATTTGAGCGGTAAAGTTGTCTTAATCACCCTTTCTGTGGTGGGACTTACGGAGCCCCTTAGAGGACAAAGAGGGAATTCTTTCCTGAAATAGTTTTGTGTTCCTTTCCAATTATTTAGGGTTCACTCGCAATCCCTCATGACAATTAACCATGATTTTATTACAGCAACCATAGTTCAGTTATGGGATTTGTATTAAACCACAGAAACCACAAAATTTGCTGTTAGTTTTGATATGGCTGGACTATGATACTGTCGTTACACTTTGTATTTTAACATTTATCCTGGCGCAATGTCTTGCCCCATAGACTTTTATTGTAAGTGCATTACTGTAAACAAGTTGCTAGTGTAAATTATTTTAAAAGAATGTCACAGATTGAACCTGGAACATTCCTTTTGAAGTCTCAACTAAATCAAGCATTTCTTTGGTTGTGGTTTGTGTCACTGCAGATTTCAACAGTTGCACCTTGGCGAGGAAGGTTCCGGTGATGAAGATCTCCATGGCAGTGGTGATGAGCAGCTGTACGATGAGCAGGACGATGGCAGACGGACAATCTTCAGTGATGCAGCGGAAGCCGTAGCCGATGGTTGTCTGTGTCTCCAGTGAGAAGAGAAACGCTCCGGTAAGTGTTTGCATCTGCATCACACACACACTGTGGTTTGCTGGAGGATCGAACTCTAGACGAAGACACACAAACACAAATATTCAGATATGCACATAACCAGGGTTGGGGAGTAACGGAATACTTGTAACGGGATTACGTATTTCAAATACATAGGGTGCATTTACACTGTTTAAAAGATGGATATGAGGTCATTGAGGTCAGAAAAGGATGCCATTGTGGACACTCTGTGGGGTTTAAAGTAAGTTTGGGGCAGCAGAAATAGTTCACCTTGTGTAAATTGTCAAGTGAACATTTAGTTTATGTGCACTGATGAATCATGCATAATAAAACCAATAACATCTATTAAGAAAGCAAATAGCGGATGAGGCCTGGGTATCTCAGCGAGTATTGATGCTGACTACCACCCCTGGAGTGGCGAGTTCGAATCCAGGGCGTGCTGAGTGACTCCAGCCAGGTCTCTTAAGCAACCAAATTGGCCCGGTTGCTAGGGAGGGTAGAGTCACATGGGGTAACCTCCTCGTGGTCTTGATTAGTGGTTCTCGCTCTCAATGGGGTGTGTGGTAAGTTGTGTGTGGATCGTGGAGAGTAGCATGAGCCTCCACATGCTCTGAGTCTCCACGGTGTCATGCACAACAAATCAAGTGATAAGATGCGCGGATTGACGGTCTCAGAAGCGGAGGCAACTGAGACTTGTCCTCCGCCACCGGGATTGAGGTGAGTAACTGCGCCACCACGAGGACCTACTAAGTAGTGGGAATTGGGCATTCCAAATTGGGAGAAAAGGGGATGAAAAAAGAAAGAGAATAGGGTTTCTGTCACTTACCAAGCAGATCTCCGTGCACTAATGCCAGCAGGTACCACAACACACCGAAGGTGAACCAGGTGCCCACAAACGTGGCACTGAAGAGCACCAGTTTGTACCTCCACTGCATATCCACAAAGGTGGTCCAGGGGTCACGCAGGTACAGAGCTCCACGCCCCCTGACGTGCTCGATGCGTATGTTGCTCCGCCCGTCTTTAGATAACACCCTCCTCCGACGCACCGCCTGACTCCCATGCCCCGCCCCTCCCAGCAGCGGCTTCAGAACATCTGTCTGTGTCTGGGAGTGGCAGACTTTCTGGGGGGCGGAGCTATGAAAGGAAGGGGGTGTGGATGAAGTCATCTGGAGAATAAACACAGGAAAATGTGAGTTGTAGTTGCACATGTAAAAGTCACCATCGCGATACTCAGATGTTGTCAGAGTTTTTTTTAAGCATATTACTAAGTCATTGCAGTAGTGTCCTGGTTGGTTACTGGGGTCCATAGGCAAATTGATTATTAATGTAAACTATAAACCTTTAAAGACAGACATACCATGAGCTCCAATGTTGTTTATCGATGGTAAATGCTTCTGTTGAATCCATCAGTCTGCATTATATAAACTTCTGCCTGATGAAGACCATATGGTTAAAACGTTGCTTTTTTTGAGTCAATAATTTTTTTTCAAGTTCGTTCCCTCATTAACCTTCCTATACTGTTCGGTCATTTTTGACCGAAATCATTTTTTCTGATGTAATAAAAATGGCTTTCTTTATCTGAGCAGTACAAGACTTAGCGACCTTTCCTCCATTTTTAGATTTTAGGGGTTGCTAAATCAACTGGTAGAGCACAGTGTCACCAAACACCAAGGCCATGGGCTCAATTCCAAGGGAACACTCGAAATGATAATATGTAAACCTTGAATTTTGAACCTTGAATAATCATGCCCACTTTTTCAGCCGTTTTGGCTCTGCAAGTATTTTTCCCATTCATTTTTTTTCATAGGGATTTCATAAAATCATTCATAAAAGAGTTAATGAACCAAACCACCCAGCTCCGACGTGAATCACAACATTACAAACTTTGATTTGAAGCAAAAAAGTATTTGAAAATCAGACAAAACGACAAAGATACAAGACTCTGTACTTAACGTCTTTAACCCTCCAGTTTTATTAAAGAAGGTTTACTTTACTGTTCAAGGTCATTTTTGACCACAAACAGTACAGTTTTTTATTTTATTTGTTTTAAAGGATCTGTAACATTTATTTTTCCCTGAAGTAAAAACAAAAAAAAAAATATGCACTTCTTTGGGGGATTTTATGTTTGTTAGATATTATTTATATATAAATTTGCATATGCAAATAAGCACATTTATTTAACTTGTTTAACAATAAAAACCTACACTTCTATATGTTGAAACATGAAGAAAATATGACAATGTATTGTGGGCAGATTGCTGCCATCTGGTGAAAAGAAAAATAACATGACTTGAAAATCATGTTATGACAATAATAGCCAGTAGATGGCGGCAGTGTTCTATGCAGCCACCCACTGTGTAGTAATTCTAAATTGTATCACAAGTTATGCATTTGGATATAATGTATATTTAGACATTTTCAAACTATTATTTGTCAAAGTTTAGCATTTTTCCTTTTTTTTTTTTTTTTTGAAGTGTCAGTTTTTGCAATAATGTCACATTATGCTTTCAGTCAAACCTGACCATGGTGTTACAAAAATAGACATTTAGACGCTTTTACATTAGATTACCATTACATTTAACTCACTTAGCTTGTTTTGTTGTTTTTTTTTTTAACTTGTTTTGACAGTACATTTGCTTTGTGATGTGTCTTTAAGGCTGACCACATGGGAGATGGGCTTGTTCAAACAGGTTATCTGGTTAATCAAGTGGGCAGACTGGATTATATTACACGAGAGAGACTTTAACTAACAATGACACCGGCACAAGAGAAGCACAAAATGAGAGGATTAGTCCATTTGGCAATGTATCTCCCTATCATGGTCATGTACCTATTCAGATGTTGTGCTTTTTGGCACTGAAAGTTTGTTGTATGCCTTCATAAGAATATATGCATTTGGCAACTTTTGGCTGCATTCAAATGATACATTTTATTATTATGAGTGTTCCATGTTAATAGAACCCACAACCTTGCACAACGCACTTCCAACTGAGCTACAGGAACGTATATACAAATACACTGCATGCATATATGCACAAAAAATATCAGACTCTAAGTATATTAATGTGGGTATCATGTGGGCATAACTGAGTCTCTCTCTGAACACTTATATAATCACTTTAATTAGAGTTATGTAATTTGAGAAACCCCTGCTATCCATTCACATGCATTAACAGAGTTCTGCTTTCACCTCCTGTCGAACGTGGCATCTGTCTGCTTTTGCTAAAACAGGTGTTTTATTCTTTTGTGGTGCTACAGTTATACATGCCAAGCTCTCAAGTGCCACCTGATCACGTTATCAGCACTTCCGAAGTTCCTGTCTGTCTTTCTCTGTATCTGTCTCTCTCTCAACTCCTCTCTCGGGTACAAAGAAATGCATTGTTTGATGCACAGACCACAGGGACAAACATATCTTTGTGTGTGTGTGTGTGTGTTTGTGTGTGTGTGATTGTGTGTGTGTGTGTGCAGTCGGATGTGACACAATAGCAGCTCATTAGTATTCTGAAGTGGATAATAATACCCACTCCGCAAAACTCAAACTTGTAGTCTCACTTTCTTTCTTTCTTTATTTGTTAATAAATATTTGATAAAACTTTAAACACGTAAATGTAAACAAGTACTGTAAATTCTAACAGGCATTGATATCTTTATATAATCTGAAAAAACAATTATATATTTTCAAGATAATCTGTATGCATTTCAATTTATAACAAATTTCCATCAGAATGAATTGAGTCATCTTTTACCAAATTTAAATTAAATAAGTTTACACATTCAATTTGACTGAAACTTATGAAATTGAAATCTTAAAACTCTTAAAAACAGGCTTAAATTATAATTATTTTTTCAATGTAATGTTATCTCATCAATTTGATTTCCTTGGTTTAACTGGTCAAACAAACGTACAACTTTCGCAAGCATCTCTCTTTTTTTTTTCTTTTTTTTTTGCATGAGTTAATACTGTATACTGAGACAATGTAAGTTGATTAAAATGAAAGATGGTACATAAGTCTGTGTTAAAAGAATAAACACATGCACAGGTTGTATGATGTGTGCTGCACCTGCTCAGACGTTCCACAAACTCTCATCTCATCTGTCCAGCCAAATTCTAAACTCGCAAATGATAGTTGCATGCTATTTGATAAGAAGCTTTGTTAGATCTCATGCAATTACTAAATGCACACTTAGTGCATTTTAATGCATGTGTAATTTAGTATCTTACCTTGTCATGAAGGGGTTGTGAACCTGCAGATTGGTTCTCCTCTCTGGTTTTCAGCTGTCGTGATTAATTAGTATTGATTGTTGCATGCACATCTGATGAAGTTTGCTGGTCTCAGCCACATGTTGATTTCCAACTGCAATTAAACAAATATCAGCTGAACTGAAGATCAATTCACTAAACTGAAGCTGAGCTGATTCTCTCTGCACCTCTGAGCAACAAATCACATGCTTTTATAAACTTCCATCTCTCTGTCTCTCTCTCTCTCTCCCTCTCTCTCTCTTTGTTCTTTAGATGGCTATTGAATCTTTCTAGAAGAAACAACATTTATATTCTGTGCGATTACTAGTTTAGCCTAAATTAAATAAATAAATAAATAAATATATTAATAAACACTGGACATGTGGTTTCAATTATGAAACATAATATGTTCTGTAATTAATATTTGGACAGTTATAAAAGTTGATTTTACGGTTATATTAACATTCAAGCATTCATATAAGTCTCATTTTAGCTTATAAAAATTATGCAGTGGTGCTCATTTTGTCAGCTTTAATTCTGCTCATTTATTGCTGTACATCCATTAAAAAAAAAAGAATAATTAAACTTAATTTTAAGGCCAGTCTATCAGTAAAATAATAATCCGTGCAATGGTTAGTTTTACCTTAATATATTCCAGTTATGTGCTAAATATAGTATATACACTATTTACTAGTCTGATGTTTTTTTCTACACTACCAAATGAATGCATTTGTAATTAATTAATTGATAAAAGCCGGTTCCATGTTTAAAGTATGCATAGACAAGGAAACAAACATTCAGGCAACATATTTGGATTCAGTTACTTGTACATTTGAACAGTTTTAAAAGAAATAATGAAAGAGGGCACTTCTCTATCTTATTAATATGCAACATCATTTTTTTTAGCATCATATGGCCACTCTATCCTTTGAGATATTTGTGCAATATTTCAGTGATGCATTATCGCTCTAGTGCTGGTGTGAGAAGAGAAGCTCATTTGAAGGGTTTCAGGGACGTTCTTATAAAGACTCATTCAGTGTTTGTCTTAATCTGGGTTAGTCCAAACTTCCTCATCACTTGTAGATGTCAGTGGTTTTGTGAAGTGCTGGAACAGAACATCCTGTGAACACCAACACACAAAAGAGTCCGTGAGAGGAACAAGAACAGTCAGTGTGACCAAATGTTTGTTTAATGAGAGATGGAGGAGAATGCTGCATTCAGTGCAGTTGAACACTTTAAGCAGCAGAGAACGCTGTGCGCACTTGACAGTGATCACCGAGAAGGTGCATTGAAATTCATCACACCCTCACTGATTCTTCTTGAGCATTCTTGTTTTACTTTTTGGGGTTGGGGATGTTAAGGGGGCACCAGGTAAGCCAGAACCGCCACTGCATTCAATAGAGCTGCTTTCCATTTCTCATTTGTAGATTGCACCTATTAAGCATTTCTTTACACATTTCTGTAATTCCTCTTTCATTAGATGCAAATACACAACTCGCATGCAGTTTTCAGTTTTGGTGTAATTGGCATTTCATTTTTAAAATGTAAATGATTTGAGTTGCGCACTGTGTCATCACATCCTTGAGACCAACACCCGCGCGCGCAGCCAATGAGCGCACGAGCATCATGAGTGGAGTGATGGAGCAGGAAGCGCACGACTCTAATAACGTCATTCTCGTTTTCACGGGCACACACAGATATTGAAAAGACTTTAACGGGACTCTAAACGCATATAACGGCCCATTTACCGGAGAAACACCGGGTGCGACTGAACTGTTGTTTTATTTGGAATATTCAATCGAAAATAGAAACTCGGCGCGATGTTTCCGGAGTGCACTACAGGGTGAGTTCAGACACTTAAAGCATATTTAAGTTATTTCTGTATAACGTTATACATCTATTGCATTTTTAATGTTAAACGGATCTGACCTGGTGATGTAAAGACAGCGCTAGTTTCCTATTTGAAATGAAAAAAAAAAAAAAAAACACTTCATAAAATAATACGCATATGGTCTGATATCATTTCTTCAGACT
>NC_059349.1:54714939-54769939 GCF_019703515.2 Myxocyprinus asiaticus | reverse complement strand
GTCTCGGTGGACTGGCAGATATGCTGAAAGATCAGGTGGTCATCAACTACAGCGATATACCCAACTTCCCTCAAAGCACTGGTGAGTTCAGACAATATGCTCATTTGTATTGCTGCATACACAGTTGACCGTTGTATTCAGACAACTGTTTGTTGAACTTGCTGACCGGTTTCACTCTTATTGGTTGGCCCATGCACAAGGTAATAACTAGTGCTCAACCGATGTGCGGTTTTCAATCGTGGTTATCAAATTATATGTACAATTTAAGGTTAGAAAATACTTAGAGACAATATTTACTAAATTCTCAAAGTATCCATTATCCATTAAAAATGATCCAATTATCCATCTATCACTATATATGCTTTCAAGATTCATTTCTGTGCTTCTGTGAGGTCTTGCTCTGTGTTTTTATGAATACAAAATACTGTATATGTTGTAACACTCGTGTGTTCTGCAGTGCACGGTCATGCTGGAAAGTTGGTGTTTGGGACTCTTAAAGGGAAAGCGTGTGTTTGCATGCAGGGACGGTTTCACCTCTATGAAGGATACCCCATTCAAAAGGTGATTTTAACACACTTGTAATTAACATTGCTAACACTTCAGGTGAAATAGAGGAACTGTTTTACCTTTTAATGTAAAAAACCCCCGCAAGGAGTAATTATGACAAATGCTACAGTATGGTAATGCAATCAGTAGTATATTTATAGTGTCTTTATTACATTTACATAAACTTTGCACCTGTGAAATGCACTTTGTAGTTCAGCTTCAGAGCTGCAGATAAACATTACCAATGTGTTTATACACACACACGAGCAGCAGCACTTACAAACTAAACAGTTTATCTCCCGAGTTATGAATCATGTCAACAAACATTCAACTGTGCTTCTGTATGTCAGAATATTACATCCAGCAATAACACTTAAGAGTATTAACACACTTTACTCTGTTTCATCCTACTGTATGTGTAATTGTCCACTTCAAGATAACAATAACAGTCTTGTTCCAGAAGTAAAAATCAACACTCATTCAAATCATGTTTAATAGTACTTCAACTGTATGTGTGTATATATATATATATATATATATACACATACACACACAGTTGAAGTCAGAAGTTTACATACACCTTAGCCAAATACATTTAAACTCAGAGAGAGAGCTACGCACACACCCCAAGACCGTGCTGTTCCTATGAACGTTGAGTTTCCGCTGAAAAGCAAGTTTGTTTTGTTTGTATAATAAATCGATTTGGACCAGCGTTTACCACCCTCAAACGGACGGCTTGGTCGAACGTTTTAATCAGACACTAAAGAATATGACTCGTAAGTTTGTGCACGAAGACGCTCGAAATTGGGACAAGTGGCTCAAGCCCTTATTATTTGCAGTACGAGAGGTCCCACAAGCCTCCACAGGGTTCTCCCCATTCAAATTATTGTACGGGTGTTGACTATGCGGCATGCTCGACATCCTACGGGTAAACTTGGAGGAGGGACCCTCAAACAGCAAAAACGAAATTCCATACGTCCTTGACCTGAGAGCAAAACTCCACATACTGGAGCAATTAACGAATAAAGTCGGCTGTATAATAGGGGTACTCGACTACGGGAATGTGCACCGGGAGATAAAGTCCTTGTATTACTCCCCACATTGAGCTCTAAATTACTCCACAAGTGGCAAGGACCCTTTGAGGTGATGCAGCGAGTCAGGGAAATCTATTATGAGGTTAAACGAATGGATAGAGGCGGAGCACGGCAGATTTACCACCTCAGTCTCTTAAAACTGTGGAGAGAGGTGGTCCCCGTGGTGATGGTGATTCCGGAGAGGGAGGAGCTTGGACCAGAGGTGAACTTATAAGCCACTGATCGAGTCACCCCGGTCACTTGCAGAGACCACCTCTCACTGTCACAAGTCACGGAGGTTGCCAGGTTGCAAAGAGAATTCTCCGTGTTCTCACCCCTTCCCGGTCGTACGGCTCTCATAGAGCACCATATCGAAACGACCCGAGGGGTAGTGGTACGTATTTGTCCCTACCAATTACCCAAACACAAACAAAAGTGGTTCGGGAAGAATTAAAGGCCATGCTTGATATGGGAGTAATAGAATAATCCCACAGTGATTGGGCCAGCCCGTTCGTTCTGGTGCCTGAGAGCAACGGCTCGGTCCGGTTCTGTGTAGATTATAGAAAAGTCAACGCGGTGTCTAAATATCCCACGAGAAAACTGCCTTTTCCACACCATTTGGCTTACACCAATTCGTGACCCTTCCATTCGGTTTGTTTGGGGCCCTGGCTAGGTTTCAGTGCCTTATGCACAGAGAACCGCTTGGCCATTGTACTGCCACAAAGTGAATGATGAGCGAGGCCCTATGAGGCTTTATATACCTTAGCTGTGGGAAAGCTTCTGTATATTAGTAAACATTAGCCGCGTTTCATCATGCCTCCTCGGGGCTTTCTCCCGCCGATTACCCTTGGACCAAACATGGCCAACCGGGGATTGAGGCAGGTACAATGTCAGAGGTGGATTTTTGCCGAACTTGTCAGGATATGCATCCAGCGCACAATGGTACAGATTTTGGAAAAAAAATTATAAAAAAATGCGGGCACAGTACAAATCCGTTAAAATGCACAATGGACAAAGCAGTGCCCAAAGAAATTACTTTCCATGGCTTGGTGAACTTTCATAGATGGTGTTCTGGGATGTCGTCCCGCTGTTAGTGGATAGACCACTCGGGCCATCATGGCAGTTACAGTCGTGAGTTGTTATTGCTATTTATCTTGCTAGCTAGCTAAAGTTTACATTCAATATAAACTCGAGATACTAGACTAAGTAGATAACAACATGAAACCTCTGCTTGACCTCCCCTTTTGCTTGTGAAATGGGTGAGGTGTGTGACGTTGGCAACATATTTTGGCCCCGGTAGGCCAGCTGATAGCCCTGGCTCGTACTGGCCTGATAGTGGAAAAGCAGCTATTGATCTGCTTCTTTGTGAGAGCATGAAAATTCCAAAACACATTGTCATAATATTTTGTCTGAAAGGTGTAATTAAATAAATATCATGACAGAAAGACTCTATTGGAGAGGGGTCATTGTGGGGCAAATAAAGTTCAGGTGTGTGTGTGTGTGTGTCTGATTATGTTGGATAGATAAATGGAAAAGAAAGCATGTACTACTCAAGAGTGCGTGTTTGTACGTGTGCATGTGTGTGTTCATGTGAGCATGCGTGTATGTGTGCACGCATGTCTGTGTGTATTTGCACGTGCACGGGTTTGAGGCCTTTATGTTTGCAAGCACACATGCACATATGTGCTCATCTAATGAATGAACATGCTCCTGAACACTCAATTTTTCTCTTATTTTTGATCTCCCCCATTCATTTTCAATTGCCGGTCATTTTTGACCAGGAACACCACAAGTGTGACTTTGTGACATTTTGTACAAAATAAAAGCATTTCAAAACAAACTTCCATGTTAAACATTAAAGCACACTATTGCGCTAAATAATACAGAATGTTTTCATATTTTATTTAATATTGCCAAAATTATCCACAAATAATGCTTTTATTCACTCAATTCACTCAGGTCAGTGAGGCCTACGATCAATAAGTTCCAAACAGAAATACAAAACCTGTCCTAATTGAAAGAAAACAAGTTGACAAAAAGATTTTTGGTGATATAGCATAATGAGAGATTTATAAGCAATTTTTAATAGGCCGGTCATTTTTGACCGGGAACACCAAAAGTTGAACAAAGTTGAAAAAAACGCACTTTTTTTTCTTTTTTTTTTTAAAAAAAGTTTGCAATCTTTGGGAGGAACATTTAGATACCTTGTGTGAAAGAAGTCAGAAGATTTTAGTCCAACAGGATAACACTAACTAGCATTTTCAGGCAAAAGAAAATCCTCTTCAGGTCAAAATGACCGGAAGACAACGTGAGGGTTGACGTCCAGTGTGCTGTCTGTCTGCACTGGTCTCAGAACAGTTTGAAATGCACCTTATTTTCATCCTAACTCCATTTAAAGCCTCTGAAAGCAACATTTTCATCTGTTGGATGAACCCATTGATTCTCAATGTTATAATGCACAGTGAATATACATAGGAATGCATTTACTAATGTTAATGAATAAACCGTAAGATATATAGTACAGAATATAACAAAATAAAATATAAAAAAAATTACATTAAAATGAAGCGAAATGACCCACAGATGTGCTAATGTTGAAAGTTATACAAAATAATTAACATGTTTTTTCAACTGAGAATAATGTCCCAAAATATGTGGACATCATGTTTATCAGTGCACTGATATGCAAAAAATGAATACATTTTTTAAAGCAGCATATCAAATGAAACTTGAGACGCTACTCTTTACACCCAAACAGGTTTCAATAAAAAAACTTAGAGATTTCTTACCAGAGGCACTTTTGTTGGCGCTGCGCCCATAGAAGCACTTCACGGAAATCGTCATCATGTTGTTGTGTCACTTGACTCGGTTCGCTAGAAGTTTAACCCTTAAATGAAAGTCTAGAGTCTTGTGAACCGTATTCATTTAGTTTAAGTTAAATTAAGATTATGCGTTGTGTATAACAAAGCCAAAATACAACATCCACGCATGTGGACACGGCAAATAAACAAGGTTATGATTTATTTGCATTGTGATATTATTATATGACAGATTTACAGTCAGTGTTGGATGTAATCCAATTACAAAGTAATTAGTTACTGTAATCTAATTACTTTAAGTAAAAAGTAATGCATTGCAGTCAGTGTTGGGTGTAATCCAATTACAAAGTAATTAGTTACTGTAATCTAATTACTTTAAGTAAAAAGTAATGCATTGCATTTTAAATTCTTGTAATCAGATTACAGTTACTGACTTTAAATTACTTTTAAGTGCATTATAGGATTATTCTTATTACTTATATATTATTTATGTAGAATACATGAATTACGGCCCCGTAACGAGTCATTGTGAGTGTATGACTTGTGTGTAACAATGAACTAGAAAGAAATATAGACATTATTTTGAATTTGTAGAGCAGAAAATTGTTTTAGAAAGTAACTTAAAAGTACAGTAAGTAGAGGCCTGGGTAGCTCAGTGGTAAAATACGCTGGCTACCACCCCTGGAGTTCGCTAGTTCGCTAGTTCGAATCCCAGGGCGTGCTGAGTGACTCCAGCCAGGTCTCCTAAGCAACCAAATTGGCCCGGTTGCTAGGGAGGGTAGAGTCACATGGGGTAACCTCCTCGTGGTCGCTATAATGTGGTTTGTTCTCGGTGGGGCACGTGGTGAGTTGAGCGTGGTTGCCGCGGTGGATGGCGTGAAGCCTCCACATGCGCAATGTCTCCGTGGCAACGCGCTCAACAACCCACGTGATAAGATGCGCAGGTTGACTGTCTCAGACGCGGAGGCAACTGGGACTCGTCCTCCGCCACCCAGACTGAGGCGAATCACTATGCGACCACGAGGACTTAGAGCGCATTGGGAATTGGGTATTCCAAATTGGGAGAAAAAGGGAAAAAATCCAAAAAAAGAAAAAAAAAAGTACAGTAAGTAGTAATGTGATTTCATTTCAATTAAGTAATTAATAAAGTAATCTGATTACAATTTTAGAGAAATAACTAGTCATTTGTAGGGGATTACTATTTTTAAGAAACTTGCCCAACACTGTTTACAGTAATGAAAATGTGAAAAAAATCTCAGTGGCTACTTATTACTGTAATGCAAAAAATAAAATAACAAAAAGTACAATCATAAGTATACATCATGGTGTTTTATTGAACTGAATATAACTGATGCTGATTTTATTTTACATTACAGTCAACATTATTTACTGAAAATCAGCCTAGCCATTTATTTTATAACTAGTTGTAATATTACTGTACAAGTATTCAGCAAAAAAAAAAAAAGAAATGTTTTTTTGTTTCTGTATGTGTAGACCACCTTGCCCATCAGGGTGTTTAAACTAATGGGCGTGGAGACTGTGATCCTGACGAATGCTGCGGGCGGACTGAACCAGAACTATAAAGTGGGTGACATCATGGTTATAAAAGATCATATCAACATTCCAGGTTTTGCTGGGAACAACCCATTAGTGGGGCCAAATGATGACAGGTGAGAGTGAGTGGGTGTTAATGCACTTATCAATATTAACTGATTATTAAAGGTGCTGTAAGCAATTTTAGCCGCTCTACTTCCACAAGACTGAACCGTTGAATTAGCTACGCCTCCTCTTTCCAAAACCCTGCACTCCAAAGATACTAAATGAGCTTTATTGTGAGCAGAAACGGTTGTTAAACACAACAGCAACATAATAGCGCCCTCAACTGGCAACTGTTATGAACAACATGGCAAAAATGGCATTATGCCTCAATAAATCGCTGCAACTACAATACTATGAGAATGCGCAAAATGATTGACGTTTTTTCTGTTAACAGAGTCTAGAGCTGTCACAGAGTCCAGTGAGATGACTCACTACACTTATTTCATTTAATACCTTTCAGGGAGTAGGAAACGTTTTTGTGTACCTTTCCATGAAGAAAATTGCTAACGGCACCTTTAAGTTCTGATAATTCTCAATTTCTTCTAAAAAAACAAAACAGTGGTAAAATATGGTAATTCCATATTTATTTAATTTTCTCTCTCTGCCTCGAGCACAGATTTGGCGTGCGGTTCCCGTGTATGTCAGACGCGTATGACCGTGGACTGCAGCAGCTCGCTCATGAGGTCGCAACAGAAATGGGTTTCTCAGTGTTCATGCATGAGGGCGTGTACAGCGTGCTCGGAGGGCCGTCCTTTGAGACTATTGCTGAGTGCAGGATGCTCCGCCTCCTTGGAGCCGACGCCGTGGGTGAGTCATACGAAAGAATTATTGATTTCGTGAGTCCGACAGTGGATACGTTAGATTTATGA
Organism: Myxocyprinus asiaticus; assembly: GCF_019703515.2. Classification (NCBI taxonomy): domain Eukaryota; kingdom Metazoa; phylum Chordata; class Actinopteri; order Cypriniformes; family Catostomidae; genus Myxocyprinus; species Myxocyprinus asiaticus. The sequence continues at coordinate 54,763,033 of NC_059349.1, read as the reverse complement.
TGTTTAAACAGCAGTGTGTGTGTTTCGTCAGGTATGAGCACCGTTCATGAGGTGATTGTGGCCCGTCACTGTGGAATGAAGGTCCTCGCTCTGTCTCTGATCACCAATCAGGCTGTGATGGATTATGACAGTGAGAAGAAAGCCAATCACCAAGAGGTTCTGCAGACAGGTGAACTGAGAGCCAAACAGCTGGAAAAACTGGTGTCCAACATGGTCTCTCGCATTTAGCACCAGAATGACAAAGCCTGTTAGTGAACGCACCCCGTCAACCACCTCAAACATCACACATACACATCCAGACGGTTAGATGCCAGCTAGAGGCCTTTAGTGTCATGAATGTTAATCTTCGACTCTTTACTGTCTAGCCTTTTTGCTTTTCAATGTTTACATTCCAGAGAGAAAGTGTTTTATGTTCCAATGTAACGTCTTATACAAACTCAAATGTGCTACATATCACTTACATAAATCAAGAGGTGAAGTAATTAAGGTAATGGATCATTACGGTATCAATATTTTTAGTATGTATTTATTTTCCAAATGTCTTCAATTTGTATTTAAAAATAGTATTTAAAATGAAGTTAAAGAAGTGGAATATACTGTACTGTAGATTTTTTTTTGATCAAGGTAATTGGGAGTTTGTTTCTGTTTTCTTAAAAAATAAATAACTTTAAATAGTTTTCTTAATATATATATATATATATATATATATATATATATATATATATATATATATATATATATATATATATATTTTTTTTTTTTTAATGTTAAAAACTATTAAGAACACTATTTATATAAGTAAACATATAAACTAAAGAACTGTGTTACTGATTTACTTTGGAGTATTTAGCAATTTTGGGCTTGAACATTAATATATTTATGTTAGCAATGTTTTTAAAAGAGCTTAAAATGTAAGGTTTTTAAATGGGGGGGGGGGGGGGAGTGTTTTTAACTGCACTTAAACATTTTGGTATTTGGTGTTTTATTTGTTGTTTGGCAAAGGGCATCTGAAATGCTGTTTTCTGCTGTTCATTTATACAGAATTTATTACATTATACTTCAACACTGCTATTTATACACTTTCTTCTAAAGAACTAATTTTATTCACCCAAATTTTGAAAATTGCACTTTGTGGCTTTGTGGTACATTGCGGTTTTTGTGACTTCCTGCTTAAATGCAATTAAACAATTTTGTTAAACCAACAGTTAATATGGTTTGCCTTTCTCTTTTCTGTTTGACACATTAACTCTTTAAGCTTGGATGGCCTGTGAGAAAAAAACAATAATCAAAACATCAATAAATAGGTGTCGTTTAAAGCTTAGAGGCTCTGCTTTCCAATGCATGCAATATTATGACCACAACTGAACAAGTGCTTTGCAGACAAATCATAAGTTCATCAGTAGTTTATAAAAATTTGCACTGTACATATTATTGTAATCAGTAAAAACATCAAACTCATCAAATAGTCATGTGTCATATGTTGTTGGAAAGACCTCAAAGAGGAGAATACAACCAGCCTATTTGTTTTACTCACAGACAAAAATATAGCGAGTAATAGCTAAGTATATGTCTTTGACAATTATGTTGGTGTTGCTTGAATGCCGCGTTTTTACTTAAAACTTCACAAACAATGAATGGAACATAAAATATTTTAGAGGAGGTGATTATCTTTCAAATGAGTCCACAGACAAGATAATCAGATGTATAGATCATTAGATAATCCACATGAAGCACAATGTTACATATGACCACCAGGAGATGGCGCCAAATACATGACACAGATTCAATGATGACTCAAATGACACAGAATGAAACTCATTCTGTGAAATCTCATTACTAAAATCATGTCTGCATGCTATACAAACCTTTAGTCATTATTGTGTTTGCATGTGTAATTAGTTCTTATGTACAATTATTATGTTTTATTTGTTTGGAGAGGCTTTTGGACACTATGATTTTTTGTAATTACTTTTGACTGCTTTGTCGTATCAACACAAAATCTTACTGAGATACAGTTGACATGATTGGGAACAAAACACAAGCTTTCAGAGCCACCTTATTTACACCCAGAGATACACTATATTGCCAAAAGTATTCGCTCATCTGCCTTTAGACGCATATGAACTTAAGTGACATCCCATTCTTAATCCATAGGGTTTAATATGACGTCGGCCCACCCTTTGCAGCTATAACAGCTTCAACTCTTCTGGGAAGGCTTTCCACAAGGTTTAGGAGTGTGTTTATGGGAATTTTTGACCATTCTTCCAGAAGTGCATTTGTGAGGTCAGACACTGATGTTGGACGAGAAGGCCTGGCTCGCAGTCTTCGCTCTAATTCATCCCAAAGGTGCTCTATCGGGTTGAGGTCAGGACTCTGTGCAGGCCAGTCAAGTTCTTCCACACCAAACTCGCTCATCCATGTCTTTATGGACCTTGCTTTGAGCACTGGTGTGCAGTCATGTTGGAACAGGAAGGGGCCATCCCCAAACTGTTCCCACAAATTTGGGAGCATGGAATTGTCCAAAATCTATTGGTATGCTGAAGCATTCAGAGTTCCTTTCAATGGAACTAAGGGGCCAAGCGCAGTTCCTGAAAAACAACCCCACACCATAATCCCCCCTCCACCAAACTTCACAGTTGGCACAATGCAGTCAGACAAGTACCATTCTCCTGGCAACCGCCAAACCCAGACTCGTTCATCAGATTGCCAGATGGAGAAGCGTGATTCGTCACTCCAGAGAACGCGTCTCCACTGCTCTAGAGTCCAGTGGCGGCGTGCTTTACACCACTGCATCCGAAGCTTTGCATTGCACTTGGTGATGTATGGCTTGGATGCAGCTGCTCGGCCATGGAAACCCATTCCATGAAGCTCTCTACGCACTGTTCTTGAGCTAATCTGAAGGCCACATGAACTTTGGAGGTCTGCAGCGATTGACTCTGCAGAAAGTTGGCGACCTCTGCGCACTATGCGCCTCAGCATCCGCTGACCCCGCTCTGTCATTTTACGTGGCCTACCACTTCGTGGCTGAGTTGCTGTCATTCCCAATCGCTTCCACTTTGTTATAATACCACTGACAGTTGACTGTGGAATATTTAGTAGCGAGGAAATTTCACGACTGGACTTGTTGCACAGGTGGCATCCTATCACAGTACCACACTGGAATTCACTGAGCTCCTGAGAGCGGCCCATTCTTTCACAAATGTTTGTAGAAGCAGTCTGCATGCCTAGGTGCTTCATTTTATACACCTGTGGCCATGGAAGTGATTGGAACACCTGAATTCAATTATTTGGATGGGTGAGCGAATACTTTTGGCAATATAGTGTATATAATGTCAAATATGAAAAAGAAGAAAATAAATAAATTTTTGGCTTAATTGTTTGTGTGATTTTTCACCAGTTTTTTAGGCTCATAATGTATCATAATCTATATCATTAAATTTTTTTAAACATTTTCTTTACAATGATACCAAACACTTGGCCCTCTTTTGTTTTTGCGTCAAGTTATATGCCTTTAATTTTGGGTATGCCACTGAAACAGGAAATCTTTAAAAACACCTTCAGAGCTTAAAGGGTTAAGATGTATTATTTTGGTGTCTTGCGAAAATTTGTTTTCCATCCAATCATTTAAATTCTTATCGCAGTCTCCTTGTAAACAATTTCTATGACATCACAGAACGATATTTGTTTCCCTGTGTCACTCTGTCTTTCTCTTGGACAGACATCTCGTCTCCCTTTTCTCCATTTCTACTACTATATAAAGATATAAAGAGCAGGCCTACACATTTTATACATGAAAGGTAATTAACCAGTGATATCTGATAGTGTTTTATGTACATTTGTATTCAATATTTTAGGGCATTTTTGGTTTGTTGTAATGTTTTGTTGTCCACATGATGGCAACATAAGTAGAAATATATAATAAAAAACATATTGCCTAATAATTGGTTTAAAAAAAGAAACAATAGGTTGTATTTTCTAAGAGTAACTTTTGAAAGCTGGACCAACACACATTATGTAATCACATGGAAACACTCATATCTGACATCCAAATTGACTGTTTTCCAGGATTATAATGTATAAGAAAATGACATTCCTTTCTCTGGAAGTCGAACCCCTACCAACCCAAAACTAACAATCTTAACAATGCTGTTTCATATTGCATTGAGGAATTACCGGAGGAAAACATGTCGAATGAAGGTAAATTGAGTATCATTTCCTGTTTAAAGATTATTTTTTTCATGTTGTTTTTCATGCAGTTTAATTGTTTATTAGATTATTTGTTTAATTTACTTAAATATATTACACTCACATTGTTGATTTCTTTAGTGTGACTGCAACAGATAATTCTGTTTTCTGATATGCGTTCCCTTAACGTTGGCGTATGGTTGCCATTAGGTTATTTTTTGGGGAACAAATTCCAAACGTTGCACGAACATTCTTTTTAGGTTTTATTTTTCATTATATCACATATCAGTCAAATCCGTCCATCTATCTATGACCCTGTCCCAAATGGCACCCTACACCCTCGCTGTCCTCGCCTAAGTCCGAAAATACATTTTACACATTGTAATTAGAAGAAGTCAAGGTATAAGAACACACTTTAAATAATTCCAGGTAACACACTGACATTAAAGCATTACAAAAAAGTAATCAAGAACCTCTGAAATACAAAGCGCACATAACAACAGTAAAATCCCATCTTTTTAAATATTTAGAGAACAAATAAACATGACTGAAGATCACGGTCAAAGGTTTAAGAAGCAGAACATATGTCTCACACACACCGGCGAATCTCTAAATAAATAAATAAAGTTTATATCCACAAACACATGTCTTCAGGTATATATATATATATATATATATATAGTGTAGTGTTTACTACAGTAGTAGGCAGATGTCAGGTTTAACAGGTAAATCATTTCTCTTATTTCCTCCTCTCTAAGGCACCCCTCCCCCCAACAAAATAGGAACGTCTTTTATTTTAATTGATGCCAGCTGCAGCAGGTTGTAAGGAGGAGTGTGTGTGTGTGTGTGTAAGTAGGGTTAAGTCACTACAAAATATACTGCATATATAAGTATTAATTCTCTCCTGTCTTAATATTTTAGAGACTTACAATAATTCTAACACCACTCGAAAATCGATAACACAGGTTTAGTTTTAAAGGTGCTGTAAGCGATTTTCTTCATGGAAAGGTATGCAAAAAAAAAAAAAAAAGTCCTATTTGAAAGATATTAATGAAGTAAGTGTCGTGACATATCTCACCGGTCTCTGTGACAGCTGTAGACTAAAATGTGTCCACGTTCTCTAATGCTTTCGACCTGTCAATCATTTTGCACGTTCTCATAGTATTGTAGGTGCAGCGAATTATAGAGGCTTAATGCCATTTTTATGCCATGTTGTTCATAACAGTTGTCAGTTGAGGGCGCTATTTTGCTGCTGTTGTTTTTGACAAAGTTTCTGCTCGTGTCGGTCTCAATAAAGCTCATTTGGCCTCTTTGGAGTGCGGGGCTTTGGTAAGAGGGAGTGGCTAGTTTCTCATAGTGCGTTCTTTTGTGTTCTTACGTTCTTGTGGACTCGTTCTACATCATCATCCACTGCCGAAGTTCGATTCCAATCCTCAAGAATGCAAGTACAGTGAGAGTTGTTATACTCCGTCAACATTTGTTATTTTTTTGGGAATCCTTTTACTACAGTAATAAACATGGAGATAATGACTTTATTCTTTTAACATGTCACTAGTCTTGCAAAACCTCACTGGTGTGATGATAGTAATGCTGTCACTGGTGTGATAATGGCAGTAGTTCTCTCACTGTATTCAAATGTGCTGTGATGGTTAATTGCACAACTGGAGATCGCAGCACATCTCAAAGCTCGCAGTAGATGAATTCTTGGTCCTCCTGTCCTTCTGAGCTCGTTCTTCCAAGGGAGCTTGGCAAGACTGGTCTTCATAAGAACACAAGTCCGTTCTCTGCATTCTTAGAATTGAGAAACACCCTCTGTATACACCGGGCGCATCCGTTGACGGGTCGCAATGGTTTGAGGCTGTCTACACTGGACACATCGACACGAACGTTCTAAACCGTTTATTTTTGTTGTTGGCTGTAGTAGTGTCAATGCAAAAGGAATGGGACACCCGTTTACTGATGCTTCCAGTGTAGACAGCATCATTGATTATAATGGGTCCTATTGCTTTTGACGTGATGCACCACTCACGTCTGGTGTAGACAGGGTGTCAGGTTGTGGAAATTACAGAATGGCTAAAATAGCTTACAGCATCTTTAATAAGTTACATACTTTAATGAACGTATAAAACTTCCCCAAAAAAATATTCAAGAATACAAGTAATTTGGGGGCCTGGGTAGCTCAGCGAGTATTGATGCTGACTACCACCCCCTGGAGTCGCGAGTTTGAATCCAGGGTGTGCTGAATGACTCCAGTCAGGTCTCCTAAGCAACCAAATTGGCCCAGTTGCTAGGGAGGGTTGAGTCACATGGGATAACCTCCTCTTGGTCGCAATTAGTGGTTCTCACTCTCGGTGGGGCACTTGGTGAGTTGTGTGTGGATGCCGTGGAGAATAGCGTGGGCCTCCACACGCACTACGTCTCTGTGGTAACGCACTCAACAAGTCACGTGATAAGATGCGCGGATTGACGGTCTCAGACGCGGAGGCAACTGAGATTCGTCCTCCGATACCCGGATTGAGGCGAGTCACTACGCCACCACGAGGACTTAGAGCGCATTGGGAATTGGGCATTCCAGATTGGGGAGAAAAGGAGAGGAAAAAAATATAACAAGTAATTCCATCTATAGTAAACAGAATAATTATTATTTATTATTTATTTTTTTACTAATTGTACACATCACAATAAAAAGTCATATTATACACAATAAAAAGCAAGAGATCCGTCGTCCACAATCAGTTCAGCCCTGATGTCAATTTGTAGGCAAACCTGGAAGGCTTATTCGAGTAATAATAATAATAATAATAATAATAATAATACGCCATGAAATTTACTATGGGTCTTTAAAATAGGGATATTTAAATGATGTGTAAATATTGTGTATATAGTGTATAGTGTAAAATATTACTCACAGATAATATTTTATTACTAAACATTACACAGTGCATAGTAAAAGTTCAAATTAATGCACAGATAAATAGAAAATTATATTAATTGCATACTCTTACATTTTTATCAACTGTGTATCATATAAAACATTCAGAAAAAGCATTAGCAGAAATGTAAAATTCTTACCTGCTCATCTGAAATGCCTGTCTGCTTTCCTGACCCTGAAAAAAACAACTGATAATTTCTATGGATGCCTTTAACATCTCCACTGACTCCACATATGAGTCATGTGATATATTTCATGTTTTCTACATTTATACGATAGTTTTGTGTGGGTAACAGACCTACAGACTGATATTACACATGTTGTCAACCACTGACTGTCTTGTGAGTTTTATTCCTGCAGGGGGCGCTTGACGCTCTGAAAACCGAATCCTCCATACATCCACATTTAAATATCAGAACGTTTTATATCCATTTTGAGACATTTTACACAGGATAGTTATTTTTAATTTAAAAAAAATGATAGTTGCAAAGATTCATACTGTGAATGGAAATCCTCCTCAGCATTATCTGTAAGAGCATTTTAAAAAATCCTCATCCAGTAATAATAAACGACTGTGATTGGCTCATCCTGGAAAGCGCTGAGTAAAGTAACTGATACCATGTGATATGGCTTTCTATGCTAGAGGTTGATTGCGCGACACTAGTTGGGTGATACCAGCTCGAACAATGGAGGATTATGACAGACTAACAGTCACGCAGTTGCAACGTACGTTGATAAAAATATATAAAAAAGGACAGATGCATGATTGGGGGTCAGATGCATGATCACCCCCTTCACAGCATCTATGCCAATGCATGCATATATAGTAATTATATGTAGTTGGCAAAAAGGTATTTAGCATAGTCCAAAAACAGGACTAAAACAGTTCATGATAAGGGTCATGTTAGAATGCAGTCAGTCCCTCTGAAAGAAGCTGTGTTGCATAAGAGCTCATAGTGATTCTAACCTGCATGACTGTGATCCTTGGTTAAATCTGAATAGATGATTATCATTTGCATGATACTTATTTTGAATTGACATAATCACCTTTTCTCTCAGGAACAGACTGGCCACACAGTGTTCAGAGTCATCAAAGACAGAGATACCAAAGGTACCGAAACTCTACAGGGCAAAATCAGAGTTCAACTCAAACTGTTCCTTCAGAAGGACCATTTGGTGGTGGATAATTGACAGCAAACCCTCCATCAAACGAACTGCAACTGGTTCTGCTGGGTAAAACATGTGCAGGGAAAAGTGCTACAGGAAACACCATTTTGGGAGACAGAGAACGTTTTGTCGCTCAATTGAGCATGAGTTCAGTCACAAAAGAGTGCAAGCGAGAATGTGGAACACTGGGAGGACGAAACCTTGTGCTTGTAGACACACCTGCTCTGTTTGACACAGATCTAACAGTGGAGGAAGTACAACATGAAGTAGTACATTGTCTGGCTTTGTGTTTACCCGGTCTTCATGTATTTCTGTTGGTTATACCAATAGAGCGATATACGGAGGAGCATCAACACACAGTGGACATGATTCTGGAGATGTTTAATGAGGACATCACCCGTCACACCGTCATTATATTCTCCAATGCTGACAAACTTAAAGGAACCTCCATTGAGGATTTCATATCAAGACAACATAGCAGGATGCAAGATCTCGTGGGAAGATTTGGGAGGCGTTTCGTGGCCTTTGACAACACAGACCCTGCAAACCGAGGTCAGGTCATTCGACTTCTGGAGAAGGTGGATGAGTTGTTGGTGCAGAATGAGAACCGGCACTTCATCAATCAGATTTCACAGGTTGTGCTGGAATCCCAGAGGACAATAAAACAGAGGAGAGAAGCTGCCATGACTGAAAGAATTAAGAAAATTGCAGTTGAGGTACAAAAAATGGCTGATGCTCATTGGGGTGCATTCAAAGCGGCCATGGAAGAAGAGAGACAAGAAACAGCAAGAAAAAGGAAGCGTGTGCAAGGCAGAATTTATCAGATAAAAATGGATATTGAAAAGGAAGTTCAGCATGTGCGACCAATCCAAACAAGACTGATGCGTTTCAAAGCATCTCTGCAGAGGAAACTGGTGATCCTGAGAAGACTTGAGGAAAGAGAGATGGAGGAGGAGAGAGAGAGAAAGAGAATGAAGAAGAAAGAAAAGATGGACCTGGATATATGGATACAAGAAGAAGTGCAGAGGAGAAAGAGTGAAGAGATGAAGAAGAATGACAATAATTCAGATTACAGGGGGCCTGGGTAGCTCAGTGGTAAAAGACGCTGGCTACCACCCCTGGAGTTCGCTAGTTCACTAGTTCGAAACCCAGGGCGTGCTGAGTGACTCCAGCCAGGTCTCCTAAGCAACCAAATTGGCCTGGTTGCTAGGGAGGGTAGAGTCACATGGGGTAACCTCCTCGTGGTCACTATAATGTGGTTCTCGCTCTCGGTGGGGCGCGTGGTGAGTTGAGCGCGGATGCTGCGGTGGATGGTGTGAAGCCTCCACACGTGCTATGTCTCCGTGGCAACGCGCTCAACAAGCCACGTGATAAGATGCAACTGGGATTCACCCTCCGCCACCCGGATTGAGGCGAATCACTACGCGACCACAAGGACTTAAAAAGTGCACTGGGAATTGGGCATTCCAAATTGGGTGAAAAAGTTAAAAAATTAATTAAATAAATAAATAAATAAAATAATTCAGATTACACCAAAATGTTGACTATGCTTGCCACATTTCTATTGGGGTTCGGAGCCGGATTTGCACCCACACTCTTGCCGTTTCTGTTCCCTGCTGCTCCAGCAGTGGAATCCGGGTTGGCAGCAAATGTTTTATCCAGATTGCTGAGTGAAAAAATAATTCTGCATGCGCAAGATGATATTTTGAACGCACAAAAAAATATCTGCATGCGCAAGATGATATTTTGAGCGCACAAAAAACAAACAAAAAATTCTGCATGCGCAAGATGATATTTTGAGCACACAAAAATGTTCTGCATGCGCAAGAGGATATTTTGAGTTCACAAAAATGTTCTGCATGCACAAGATGATATTTTGAGGGCACAATTTTTTTTTTGCATGCACAAGATAATATTTTGAGCACACAAAAAATGTCTGCATGCTTAAGATGACATTTTGAGGGCACGAAAAAATTCTGCATGTGCAAGATGATATTTTGAGCGCACAAAAAAAAAATTTCTGCATGCACATGATATTTTGAGGACACATTTTTTTTTTGCATGCACAAGATGACATTTTGAGCGCACAAAAAAAAATTCTGCATGCACAAGATGATATTTTGAGGGCACAAAAAAAATTCTGCATGTGCAAAATGATATTCTGAGTGCACAAAACATTATTTTGCATGCGCTTGAACTCAGTTTTGTAAAGCAGTGTATCTTCTTGCAAAGATAAATTCATTTTGAGCAAATGAAAATCAGTTTTGGTCTTGGATAACATTTATTTGAATGTGCTTTCTCCTCCTACCCACTCTGAGTGCCAAATACATTTTTTGCATGCTCAAAATATAATTTTGTGGCACAAATATGACTCCATACAGTACCGCATATAAAGTAACAACGGTGGATGTCGCTGTGGAGTAAAAGGCCAAAAAAGGAAAAGCGGAACAGGAAGAAAACACGCGCTGCTGCAGTTTCATACTGAAGATCATTAAATGAGGAAGATGGAAGATTTAAAATCAATAAACCGCATTAAACTGATTATCAGCGCCTTATTTTACACCTGTGAGTATAAATGTGATTGTTTCATGTTTAAATGTTGATGCATGTTGTTCAGTCGTTCAGGCCTGAAACTGGAATATGTATTCATATATTATTAATATGTGTACAGTGTTTGTACATTAAGAACAATAATTGCATCTATACGCTGTATGTTATATATAATATTAATCTAATGTAGAATCAGTGACATTTTAAGACCCTATAATGCTGTCACAAAGAACTTGGAAAAAGTAGCACGGTATTACTTTAGTTTTTGGACAAGTACCATATTAGTACTGTAGTATTTATTGATATTTGGTATTTGATAACCATGCAAATACTGTAGTACTTGAATGTATATTTACCACAGTACCACCACAGTATTTTATGTAAGTTGTGCATGTAAATAAACTTACTTTAACCCCCTTTTCAATATTAAATGCACAGTAAAATACTAGATTTTCTGATAAATTGCCATCTGTATCATATAAGAAGCAAAATACCTGATATTGCATTTGAGTAAAATGTCACTTCAATTCAAGAACAATTGACTTTTTGAATGATATTGTGAATATGGTATAAAAACATGGGAATGAAATGTTTAGGCTGCTATTACTATACATGTGTATGTGAATGTTACAGAGTGTTTTGTGTGTGTTTTGTGTTGTTGTAGGTGTGAGCTGCAGTTCAGTGGAACAGAAGATCTATGTTGAACTGAACGATACGGTTCCGTGTGTTCGACTGCTGAACGCCACACATCAGATCGGCTGCCAGTGTGAGTCGATCAATACTGATAAACTACACCACTTTATTATTGTCTGTGTGAGTGGATAATATACAGAGAAATTAGACTTAAATAAAAGTATGCTTTTTGAGTTCTGAGCACAAATTCTCAATTTAGTACTCAATTAAAAGTCATAAATAAATAAATAAAATTAAATAAACAAAAATGTAATAAAAATGACAAGAATTTAGAAAAAAAAAATTAATAATTTTTTTTTTTAAAAGAGATTAAAAATATTAAAATAATTAAAAAATATATTGAAATAATTAGTTGTATGTGTTTAAATGTTTTTCTTGGCTTTAGAAATATATCGATGACATCGAGGCAGTGGAAACGTTTTAATTAAAGTGACTTTAATGGACAGACTTTTAAAAGAGTGTGTTTTATCATAGTCATTTTCTCAATTACACACCAGACGTTAAACTGAAACTTATATCCTCAAAACTGCAAAAATAAATAAATAAATAAATAAATAAATAAATAAACTAGTTGTTTATAGAGTTGCTTTAATTAAATAAAAATTAAAATAATTAAAAGCAAAAAATATTTAAAATTAATAAAAAAAAAAAAAATTAAGATATTAAAGATTATAAAGAAGACTAATAAATAGATATTTAATTTAATTTTATTTAATTTTTATTTTTTTAATAATTATTTAGATTAAAAAAAATCTTAGCTTCTAAGCTTTAGAAATAGGACGATGACATCAAGTGGCAGGGGAGATTTTTGAAATAAATTGAAAAAGATTAAAATAATGTTGAATAAAATGTTTTTCTTAACTTTAGAAATGTACCGATGACATCAAGAGGCAGTGGAAACTTTTTTATTTATTTAAAATGAATTAAAATAATAAAAGATTAAGAGATTAAAGATTATAAAGAAGATTAATGAATATTTAAAAAAAGGTTATTAAAATAATTATTTAGATGACATTTGTTTTTCTTAACGTCTAAGCTTTAGAAATGGGATGATGACATCAAGAGGCAGTCATTAAAGTCACTGATGCTCAATCTTTTATAAGAATGTGTTTTATCACAGTAATTTTCTCAGTTACACACCAGACGTTAAACTGAAACTTACATCCTGAAACCTGCTAAAATAGTTACATTTTTATTTATTTTTTTATTTTGGGATTTTTCCCCTTTTTCTCCCAATTTGGAATGCCCAATTCCCAATGCGCTGTAAGTCCTCGTGGTCACATAGTGATTCACTTCAGTCCGGGTGGCGGAGGACGAATCCCAGTTGCCTCCGCGTCTGAGACAGTCAACCCGCGCATCTTATCACGTGGCTTGTTGAGCGCGTTGCCACGGAGACATAGCGCATGTGGAGGCTTCACGCCATCCACCGCGGCAACCACGCTCAACTCACCACGCGCCCCACCGAGAACAAACCACATTATAGCAACCACGAGGAGGTTACCCCATGTGACTCTACCCTCCCTAGCAACCGGGCCAATTTGGTTGCTTACGAGACCTGGCTGGAGTCACTCAGCACACCCTGGGATTCAAACTAGCGAACTAGCCAGCGTATTTTACCACTGAGCTACCCAGGCCCCTAAAATAGTTACATTTTAATTCAGTAGAGTTGCGTATAGAATGACTGTCGACCGTATTTAAACTAAGTCATCTTAAGCGCTTCTTATAATTAAAATGCATTACTTTAGGACAAAGACCACTGGCTATAGAAGTGACCAATTTGACACTTGAAATTCATTTCAGTTTTATATAAAACTTGTATAAAATTAATGGGACTGCAATTTCATTTCAACTCTTGGCTTGTAATCTCCAAAGATGGACAACATTTTTTTATTTGTATAAGATGAGAGATTTAGGTTGTTATAACCTGTGAAATATGTACATAAGTAAATGAGTGACTAGTAAGACCTTTTGAGTGTTCACTAAAGTGAAAGACAAATGACCTAAAACATAAAAGAGTACTGTCCAGTATTAAGCTAAAGATACTTTAATACTTCACACATCTGTAAATAACTCCTCGTCCCTCTCTCTGTCTCTCTCAGCATCTATATCAGGAGACACTGGTGTCCTCCATGTGCTGGAGACCGAATCAGACCTGGACTGGATACTCAACACGGGACCACATCCTCCTTACATGGTCGTCATGGAGACGGCCTTCTTCAACAGGTACTAAAACATCAGCTTCTCTGTTTGTCTCTCTGTCTGTGTTTCTGATGTGTGTTGTGTTTCTCGTGTAGATCGGTGATGTTGATGATGAAGAACTCATCCAGGGTCGCTGGAGTCGCTGTGATTGTGTCAAACACGGGTCCTGCTGACGGATTCTCACCCCACGCCTCCTGCCCCAACCAGAACACAGGTGTGTGTAATCGCAATTAGCCCCGCTGTGATGGTTTTGTCATAGAGGTGGGGTGTATATTTCACAGTTTGAAGTCTTTTCTAATTAAATTGTCTTTCCGGGTTCTTTTGAGCAGCAGCTTTCATGTCAGTAATCTCTTAAGCACTATATGATCTACTCTAGTTTGTTTATGTTATTAAACGTGATTATAAAGTGATATCTATGGTGTTAACTTTGATTTGAACTAGGTTCACGAGGTCTGCATGATTGTTTCCGTTCATGTTGATGAATACACATCCTCACACGTTTAACTCTCTTCTAAAGCCTGATTAATGTGCTATATAAAGCCTAGTGTACACCACATGACTCAAGCTCGTCTCCTTTGATGTTTTGAGTCGGCGACTGGTCTGCGACGAGAAGTCTCAGATCTCACGACGAACGGTCTTGTTGTGTGCGCACTCCTGCGACAGGTCGAGGCGAGTCCCAGACGCAACGACAGATTTCAAAACCGCTTGATATCTAAACAGGAGACAAAAAATACCGTTCTTTCATGTTTGTTGAAAGAGGAGAGCAAGATGTGGGTACCAGGAGAGAAAAAATGACTAGAAAATAAAACAAAAGATCACCCACATCAAGAGGTTGCGCTAGAATAAAAAAACAAATGTTATCCGTCCCTCTGACGGACTGTGTTGTAAAATTTCTGTCATGCACATGCAGTAACACACTGACGTAATAACTAACATATGCAGTCATTAAATCAGAGTCCCTCTCCTTAAATATGAGAGAAGCATATTACCAGGTGTAAATCCCGATAGCGCCTGTCCACTTGTGATAGGTTCATCTGAAACATATCTTTAATACCAGCTAGGCAATAAATAGGGCAAATCAAACTGATGCACTAGGTTAAAATGGTGGTGTTGTTTTGTTTGTTTGTTTGTTTGTTTGTTTGTTTTTTAAATGCCCAATTCCCAATGCGCTCTAAGTCCTCGTGGTGGCGTAGTGACTCGCCTCAATCCGGGTGGCGGAGGACGAATCTCAGTTGCCTTCAATCCGCGCATCTTATCACGTGGGTTGTTGAGAGCGTTGCCACGGAGACATAGCACGTGTGGAGGCTTCATGCCATCCACCGCAGCATCCGCGCTCAACTCACCACACTCCCCACCGAGAGCGAGAACCACATTATAGCGACCACGAGGAGGTTACCCCATGTGACTCTACCCTCCCTAGCAACCGGGCCAATTTGGTTGCTTAGGAGACCTGACTGGAGTCACTCAGCATGCCCTAAAATGGTGTTGTTGAATTTTCTGTCAGTGTTTCAAAAAATCAATAAATGACGGAGAATTTTCGGTCGATGCAACCACTGCCCACATCTCCCTACTCGCTGTTTTTATTAAGCCGTTCTTTCATGTTTGTTGACATGTTATCAAGAATAAACTGCGTGAGTTTGTGAATGGATTTCGTTATCTTAATTTTAAGATGCATTTTGGGCGATCCGTTTCAATAGGGGCGACGCTAAAGGCAGCTATAATGGCCAGATTTTCGCTGGTTCTGGGCAGATTTAAAGAGAATAAGCGTACGATTGTAAAATATTTAAAAAGCGAATGCATGAACATGTGCAATAGGGACACAGATATGAGCAGCACGAACATTAGAAGTTCAGTTACAGGTACTGCATTAAAATAACTGTGCATTATTATCATTCAGTAAAACACAGATGTAATGATTGATGTATGTCCTCATGAAATCAGAGACCCTCTCCTCGATATCTGAACACAAGTGCTCAAAAGAGACGACCAGATGTAACGGTGATGTCTCGCTTGTTCATTTGTGATCGGATCACCCAAAACTCATCTTAATACCAGTGTACACATGGCCTCAGTCGGGGACGAATGGTCGTTTAGTTGATACTCTACAGTCCTGAAATGGTCACACAGTCGCAGGGCGCCGACTGCAAGTCGTGTAGTGTTCGCTTGGCTTAAGAATGAAAACTACCATCAGACATGCAATATGTGTCTTTACTGCTCAAATTATTATTGCTGTAAAATAATAATATTTGTCTTATTATTAAAACTAAAACAGCTGGTTTCGATTAAATGATTGAAGGTACTTACTGCATTCAAAATAAATGCAAAGACAAAATTTAGAAGTAGTACATTGTTTGTTTGTTTTCAGCTATCTATTCACAAACAGCACGTACAAAAGTCTGCGATGTTGGCGAGAAGGGGTCCGGTTCGTCCCGTTAGAGCTTACCTATTGTCTTGTTCATTTAAGATCATATTTGGCCTCCTATCTGTCACAGCAGTTGCACTTTGGAAATTAAAAACAGTCATTTGCAAGCAGAGTTTATGCGGTTCCTACACTAACACTGAAAATCAATGGACAGCAGCTGTGGGGCAAATGGGTCTTAATAGAGTAGACGTGATTACAACGTTGGTGATGTGTCAAATGTCATAAATGATGTCAAATCCTGAGTTTGAGAGTCTCATTGAAGTTGTAAGTTGTATATGAAGTTTGTGTATTTTACTGTGTCATAAGTTTATTGCATATTTTTAGGTGTCACATGAGAGTTTTTGTGGATTTTCTCGTCTTTCAGGTGTGTATTCTGGAAGTTATGGCCCTGAACTAGCCAACTGTAACGTCACCGTGTGGAACCCGCTCGGAAACGGACTGTCCTACGAAGACTTTGCTTTCCCCGTGTTCGCTCTGAACGACGAGAATCAAACTGAGGTCATCCGCCAGGTGTGTGCGTTGGCGTCTCTTACACTTGCATGTCTTTTCTTACATTACAGAGCTTTACAGTGACCACAAAATGTATTTGGAGATGGAAATCTCACTAAAATGGCTCAGAAAAGAGAGGTTAGATCTGTGGAAAGCTTCGGCAGATGCTTTTGCATTTTCTTATCTAATACAAAGACATCCGGACATTTTTAAGTGTGTCTTAAGTGAACAAATACTTCATGAGGGTTTAATATTGTCTCTGATCTGTCATTTATGTGTGTACGTGTGTGTGTGTGTGTAGTGTTATGAGCTTCATAACAAGCGTGTGAATGGCAGCGGTCCTGAGTACCCTCTGTGTGCGATGCAGCTCTTCTCTCACATGCATGCAGTGACGGACACCGTGACGTGTATGAGACGCACAGACCTGCAGAACCGATTTAGCATCAACCCAGGTACACACACATCGAAAGCAGACCACCCCGAGCCAATTAACGGGGTCTTTAACACTCCAAGGCCTCGTTTTTATCTGGTATTAAGATGCGTTTTTACCTAAAGACAGGTGTGAACAGAGTCCAAAATGTCACATTCGGATGTGGTAAAACGAGAGTTCAACTTTTGAGAGTAACATTTGAAAAAGTTCACACATCTGAAACTCAGTTAAGACAGGTACGCCACTTAAATAACTTAATTCTGCTCTAAACATCATGTTTGCACTTAAATAAAATGCAAGTATGTAATCACTATTGAGCCAGACACATTACGTGAGGACTTTAGGATTATTTAATACCTTTTCTATAAAGGCTCATTTATATTTACTATTTAGACTTAATCTTTAGGCATACTTGAAGTATGACAAAATGCATTGACGTTTTTGTTCTGTTATGGTGTTTGTTTGGTGATCTTTCCCCTTCCTAAAATTTTTGATGTAGGAGATCTTGGCTATTATTTTAGTAATCGAGTACTCTAACCCACAAAAAACGAGTATTCGATTACTTGTAAGTTAAAAATAACAGGTATGACACTTACAGTACATTAAATTTATATTTTGTTTTATTCACAAACATTACCAAGAATGGTTTGTAAATGAGCCAACTTCACCAAACTTTGGGTTACTTTATTAATCGAATTGTCTACATGATTAATCGAATTAATCGCAATTAATCGCATATAAATATTTGCTGAGAAAGCCCCTCAAATAACAATAATTCAGTATATAATTATAAATAGTTATACTTAAATAGTTATAAATAAGATATATATATAAAAATAATTCAGATAATTAAAATGCATTACAGTACTGTGGCACATGAGTAAAGCATTAAAAAAATATGGCAGCACTTTACAATAAGGTTCTGAACTATCAATGAACAATACTTTTACAACATTTATTAATCTTAGTTAATGTTCATTTCAACATATACTAATACAGTACATTTTTAAAATCGAAAGAAGTATGTGTTAACATTAGTTAATGAACTATGAACTAACATGAACTAACAATGAACAATTGTATTTTTATTAACAAACATTAACAAAGATTAATAAATGCTGTAAACAGTATATTGTTAATTGTTTATTCATGATACCTAATGCACTAATGTTAACGAATGGAACCTTATTGTTAAATGTTACCAAAAAGTGTCTTCAGAATCCAATATATTGTTTATTTGCGTATTATTGAACATAAGACCATCATTGGCCTACAGTTCATAGTAATCCATTTGCATTTAAATTGGTCAATCTGTCAGAAATAGATTTATTACGAGGGCTTGTTTAAGGACGCATTAACGTACACCTGTGTCAGACGGATGCTTTTGGAGCGTCTCGGTTGTCACGTCATAAACATACTGTTTTTAGATCGCTGTGTCAAGTTAAACGAAGTTTGAAATGTAGAAAAACACGTCCTGAGATCCCTGCGTTCAGTGTTGCTCTCCATCAAACTGTGTTTAAACGCAATAATGCGTCCGTCCTTATGTTGTGCTGTGTGCTGTCGTGAGTGTGGTTTGTTCTCTGTATAAGCTAAGCGTTGCCTATACAGCAAGTTTCAATTACTGCCCCCTGGAGAAAACAGGTGGTATGCCAAGCTTGAATTACGGTCGGGGGAAATGATTCATTGTGTTAATTTGTTTAATGCATTATTTTTTATTTTATTAATTGCACTGAATTGACGCATAAAATTGAGAGCCCTAAAAAACAAACAATATGCTTTAATTCAATTAAAATTACATTTCATTACAATTCTCAATGCATTAACGACTTGGTTGTAACTGCAAGATTTGGTGAGACATTCAGAGGGAAATTGCAGAATCATTTAGCATTATATGCAAAAGAAAATCAATTTGCCTTTTTTCGATTAGTATTTTTAATAGTCGATTAGCTGGTGCTGAACAAGTACTTGATTAGTCAATTGCTTGTGCACATCGTTAGTTTGGACGTGTCGTTCTTTATTAATAAAAATAGGAATTGTAAGGAATTTAACGATTCTGGTTACGAATCTGATAAATGATTTCAATTCCTTAATGATTTCGGTTTCTTAACGTAATTGGGTAAGTAGCTGGGAAGTGTGCATATTTTTTTTTTTTTTTTTTTTTTTTTGGGGGGGGGGGGTTCCCCTTTTTCTCCCAATTTGGAATACCCAATTCCCAATGCGCTCCAAGTCCTCGTGGTCGCATAGTGATTCGCTTCAGTCCGGGTGGCGGAGGACGAATCCCAGTTGCCTCCGCGTCTGAGACAGTCAACCCGCGCATCTTATCACGTGGCTTGTTGAGTGCGTTGCCACGGAGACATAGCGCGTGTGGAGGCTTCACGCCATCCACCGCGGCAACCACGCTCAACTCACCATGCACCCCACCGAGAACAAACCACATTATAGCGACCACGAGGAGGTTACCCCATGTGACTCTACCCTCCCTAGCAACCGGGCCAATTTGGTTGCTTAGGAGACCTGGCTGGAGTCACTCAGCACGCCCTGGGATTCGAACTAGCGAACTCCAGGGGTGGTAGCCAGCGTATTTTTACCACTGAGCTACCCAGGCCCCCTGGGAAGCGTGCATTTAAATAATTTTAGTACAATGTCACATCCGCTTTGGTGGACAAATGCACGCTCAAGAACCGAAAGTCATGAAAATCAAACCGTTGGAACGGGTTCCCTTTTCTCAACCCTATTTGTTTATTTTCCGCAACAAACAAATTTTGCTGTGATGCTGTGCATGGGATAACAGTTCTTCATTGGCCTATGTTGCTTTTTGTGTTCGGATGAAAAAAAGTTCAGTTTCTTCCATTGTTTAAATGAGTCTTAAGAAACTGTAGATAAGTGTCTGCTAAATGACTATGTACTTTTTATCTCTACATCCTCCCAGAAGTTCTGTGTGACCCCTTGAATGATTTTAACGTCTGGGCGTCCACACGCTCCCTCAACAACAGCGCGAAGGGCCACGTGATGAACGAGAGCGTTGTCATCGCCGCGACAAGGGTGAGCAAAAGACATGTCACTCGTGCACCTGTCCATATCTAAACATCCATCACATGTTAATAACAACAACAAAAAACAAAGAAATAAATTCAAATATATACCCTCATCAGAAAACTCAAGATATCCATGTGTGTACAACTTCAACCTGTTTGTGATTCTCTCTTTATTCCTGTCATAGCTTGACGGCCGGTCATTTTTCTGGGAGAAGGCTCCAGCGGCCGAGGGAACCGTGTCTGGAATCGTCACTCTGTTGGCTGCGGTTCAAGCACTCTATCCTGTCACTAAGGAAACTCCGCCCCCACGCAATATTTTTTTCACCTTTTTTCAAGGGGTCAGTGGGTCATGTCTGCATCATCATGACCTGTGTTAGCGTATTTCTGATCACTCACTCTGTCTCTCTCACAGGAAGCATTTGATTACATCGGCAGCTCAAAGATGGTGTACGATATGGAAAAACAGGAGTTTGTTATCGACTTGAATAATGTACACTCCATGCTGGAAATTGGACAGGTGAGTGACCAAACACACACACACACACATACACACACACACTCCCAATCTCTGTTCCAAACCCTAGTTAGCTGCCTACCTAGACAACATTTTAAGGCATAATAGTAATAATAATAATGAATATGACTTTTGCCATATTATAAGCAGCATTGCATGTATTCTTTGGACTCACTGAGATTTACAGGCTGTTTTTTGTTTGTAGGTTGGGCTGGGCAGTGGGCGTGATCTGTGGCTGCACTCTGACCCCATATCCCGCAGCAATCTCAGCATTAAAGAGGATGTGAGTGAAGAGGAAAGAGCGTTCTTTTTTCTTTTTGACCATAATCTCAATCGCACTGTTTGTCTCTGTCTGTCTCTCTCTCAGGTTGAGGCTTTGGTGAACAACATGAAATCTGTGGCTTCTAATTTGAGTATCTCATTGGCCGAGCCATCTCACAGTCAGCCTTTACCGCCCTCCTCCTTCCAGCGTTTCCTGCGGGCAAGACAGATCCCCGGCGTCGTGCTGGCAGACCACCAGTCAGCTTTCAAAAACAGGTCTGATCACAATTAATAAACGATTATGTTCCTTGACATTCTAAAGGGATTCTGATTGGTCAGGTCATGATAGATTGTATTCAAAGAGCCATAATTCTAAATTAATTTTCAGAATTCCTAATTTTTTAAGGGCAAGTATATTTAAAATTTTATAAACCCAGAGAGCAAAGCGAAATAAAGTACATTTCAATGATTTGATTTGATGAATGTCACAAACGTAAAATATGTACTTTTGTAAAGGTCTAAATAAATTATGAGTAAAAAGTATTAATTTTCAAGTAAAAGATCTCACTATTGCTATTCACTTTTGCTTTTGGTACTAAAGTAAAATACAGTCTTGTTTGAAATTTCAAAATAATTTTTTTTACAGGCCCAACATTTAGATAGATACACTCATAAGAAAAATGGTTCCAAATAGTACCAGATAAGGTTTTATCAGCTTGTAACAATAGCAGAACACTTTTTGGTGCTAAATAGAACCCTTTTTTTAAGATTCTATAAAGAACCTTCCTTTTGAAAGTGCAATATAGAACCTCAGTAGTGCTATAAAGAACCTCTTTCGGTGTTAAATAGAACCCTTTTTTAAAGGTTCCATTAAGAACCTTCCTTTGAGGTTCTATATAGCACTTTCAATAGTGCTATAAATAACCTTTTTTGGTGTTAAATAGAACCCTTTTTTAAAGGTTCCATAAAGAACCTTCCTTTGAAAGTGCAATATAGAACCTCAGTAGTGCTATAAAGAACCACTTTTGGTGTTAAATAGAACCTTTTTTAAAGGTTCCATAAAGAACCTTCCTTTGAGGTTCTATATAGCGCTTTCAGTAGTGCTATAAAGAACCTTTTTTGGTGTTAAATAGAACCCTTTTTTAAAGGTTCCATAAAGAACCTTCCTTTGAAAGTGCAATATAGAACCTCAATAGTGCTATAAAGAACCTCTTTTGGTGTTAAATGGAACCCTTTTTTAAAGGTTCCATAAAGAACCTTCCTTTTGAAAGTGCAATATAGAACCTCAGTAGTGCTATAAAGAACCTCTTTTGGTGTTAAATAGAACCCTTTTTTAAAAGTTCCATAAAGAACCTTCCTTTTAGGTTCTATATAGCACTTTCAGTAGTGCTATAAATAACCTATTTTGGTGTTAAATAGAACTCTTTTTTAAAGGTTCCATAAAGAACCTTCCTTTGAGGTTCTATATAGCACTTTCAATAGTGCTATAAAGAACCTTTTTGGTGTTAAATAGAACCTTTTTTAAAGGTTCCATAAACAACCTTCCTTTGAAAGTGCAATATAGAACCTCAATAGTGCTATAAAGAACCTCTTTTGGTGTTAAATGGAACCCTTTAGGTTCTATATAGCCTCAGTAGTGCTATAAAAACCTTTGGTGTAGAACCTTTTTTAGTCCATAAAGAACTTCCTTTAGCACTTCATAGTGCTATAAAACCTTTTGTTAAATGAACCTTTTAAAGGTTCCATAAACAACCTTCCTTTGAAAGTGCAATATAGAACCTCAATAGTGCTATAAAGAAACTTTTCTGATGATCTTTTCCTATAAAACATTATATCCTCAATTATAGTTTTACATTAAATATAAAGCAAGGCATGTTTGTCAATTAAGTGCTTGTATTTTCTAAAAATAACTATGCTTTTTACTGCAATCATTAGCTGAATACATTAATAAAAGATTGTGATTAAACAATTCCAAATGCATAAATCACTCACATCAACAAATACATAATGTGAAAGAGACAATAAATGCATATGCAAATGTTATAGCATGCTCTACACGTTAAGGCTGGGATAGAAATTGTACAGTCTTTTTTTCCTTTTATTTAGAAAGCATTTTTCCATACTGGCAACCAATCCTTCAAAGAATAGCAAAGTCTAATGGAAACACAAAATGGATGTAATGAAGGTTAAATTATAGTACGTAAATTCATAGCAAAAATAGATATAAAAAGGAGTACTTAAAACACATAATATGATATCTTTAAGGTAGGCATATGCTGTTATCAGAGCAGACAATGAGCAAATTTCAATTGAAAGTGATCATCCCTATGCCCTACTCACTATGAAAGACAAGAGTTCTTGATGTGGGCACTGAAGGTAGCATGGCATTACAGATTAAATGTAGCCTTTCACTAAAAGACTTCTCAAAGGGCCCTTTGTGAAAAAATGTACTTTCTTACTTTTGTTTGGAACGACCTTTGCAAAGTGCCCTTCAAAGGCGCAAAAAAGCAGTTTGGAAAATGGCCAGTGACTCGTATACTGCGGGTGGGGGAAAAATCGCATTGAAAATTTGTCTGTCTCTCCACTGCAGAGAGAAAAGCAGGTGTCATAAACTCTAGGTTATATCTTCATGAATTCCCTTCAAGATTATTAAACATATTTGCAAAAAATAACTGGATGCAGGTTTATATTTTGGACTATGTAGGGCTACATTTCTAAATCTAAAGGTAAAGAAGCTCTGAGTAATTTATAATTATTGAAAGTGTTGCAAAGAGAAATTTTATTTTAAGCAATTAGTCATGCAAATGCGTAGTAGTAACCTCTTGGGAAATGTTCCGCCATAAAGTTTACTGTATATTCGTCTTGAATTTTTATGACGTGAATGAGCTGAGAAAATGTGATCTCCCCAACATGAACAGTAACGGCTATAGATGTAACAAAGTTGTTATAAATCATGACTTCAAATTTGGCCAAACTCTTGCTCCCAAACAACACATTTACAATAAACTGTTAACTTTGAAAAACAGAGTGAAGTGAAAGAAAAAATAAGCAAATGCTTTTAACTGAGCTAATGGGATTTGCTGTCCCTGATAACTTTCCTTATAAAACTACTAATGGTTAAAAAGTTTCAGTGACATTTAAAAAATATATTTATCAAGTTTACCTGTGGAGAGTGTTGACAGTCTGTGAAATTGGTTGGTTTAGCTGTCAGGACTCCAGTGCTTTGAGTCAACCAATGATGCGTTGGCTTTGAAAGAATTTATTGACAGTTTTGTTCAAAAACCAAAAGGGAGGGAATAAAGAACCCCTAATGCCCAACGCAAAGAACCATTTCAGCACAAAATGGTTCTTCATGAAGATATTGTTCTAAATACAACTATTAAGGTCAGTAAAGAACCTTTTGAAGGATAGATAGATAGACAGATGGATGGATGGATGGATAGAAAAGGCTGATGATAGATAGATAGATGGATGGATGGATTGAAAAGGCTGATGATGGATGGATGGATAGATATAAAACCTAGATAGATAGATAGATAGAAAAGACTAGATGGATGGATGGATGGATGGATGGAAAGAAAAGGCTGATGATAGATAGATGGATGGATAGATAGATAGATAGATAGAGAAGACTAGATAGATAGATAGATAGATTGATGGATGGATAGAAAAGGCTGATGATGGATGGATGGATGGATAGAAAAAGCTGATGATAGATAGAAAAGACTAGATAGATAGATGGATGATGGATAGAAAAAGCTGATGATAGATAGATATATAGAAAAGACTAGATAGATGGATGGATAGAAAAGGCTGATGATGGATGGATGGATGGAAAGAAAAGGCTGATGATAGATAGATGGATGGATAGATAGATAGAGAAGACTAGATAGATAGATGGATGGATAGAAAAGGCTGATGATAGATAGAAAAGACTAGATAGATAGATGGATGGATGGATAGAAAAAGCTGATGATAGATAGATAGATAGAAAAGACTAGATAGATGGATGGATGGATAGAAAAGGCTGATGATGGATGGATGGATGGATGGATAGAAAAGGCTGATGATAGATGGATGGATGGATTGAAAAGGCTGATGATGGATGGATGGATAGATATAAAAACTAGATAGATAGAAAAGACTAGATGGATGAATGGATGGATGGAAAGAAAAGGCTGATGATAGATAGATAGAAAACTAGATAGATAGATAGATATATGGATGGATAGAAAAAGCTGATGATAGATAGATAGAAAAGACTAGATAGATGGATGGATGGAAAGAAAAGGCTGATGATAGATAGATGGATGGATGGATAGATAGATAGATGGATGGATGGATAGAAAAAGCTGATGATAGATAGATAGAAAAGACTAGATAGATGGATGGATGGATGGATAGGAAAGGCTGATGATGGATGGATGGATGGATGGATAGAAAAGGCTGATGATGGATGGATGGATGGATGGATAGAAAAGGCTGATGATAGATAGATGGATGGATGGATAGAAAAGGCTGATGATGGATGGATGGATGGATGGATAGAAAAGGCTGATGATGGATGGATGGATGGATGTATAGAAAAAGCTGATGATAGATAGATAGAAAAGACTTGATAGATGGATGGATGGATAGAAAAAGCTGATGATAGATAGAAAAGACTAGATAGATAGATGGATGGATGGATAGAAAAAGCTGATGATAGATAGATAGAAAAGACTAGATAGATGGATGGATGGATTGAAAAGGCTGATGATGGATGGATGGATAGATATAAAAACTAGATAGATAGAAAAGACTAGATGGATGAATGGATGGATGGAAAGAAAAGGCTGATGATAGATAGATGGATGGATGGATGGATAGATAGATAGATAGAGAAGACTAGATAGATAGATAGATGGATGGATAGATAGAAAAGACTAGATAGATAGATGGATGGATGGATAGAAAAAGCTGATGATAGATAGATAGATAGAAAAGACTAGATGGATGGATGGATAGGAAAGGCTGATGATGGATGGATGGATGGATAGGAAAGGCTGATGATGGATGGATGGATGGATAGAAAAAGCTGATGATAGATAGATAGAAAAGACTAGATAGATAAATGGATGGATGGATAGAAAAGGCTGATGATAGATGGATGGATGGATAGAAAAGGCTGATGATGGATGGATGGATGGATGGATGTATAGAAAAAGCTGATGATAGATAGATAGATAGAAAAGACTTGATAGATGGATGGATGGATAGAAAAGGCTGATGATAGACAGACAGATAGATAGATGGATAGATAGATGGATAGATTGAAAAGGCAGATAGATAGATAGAAAACTAGATAGATAAATGGATGGATAGAAAAGGCTGATGATAGATGGATGGATGGATGGATGGATAGAAAAGGCTGATGATGGATGGATGGATAGAAAAGACTGATGATAGATAGATAGATAGAAAAGACTTGATAGATGAATGGATGAATAGAAAAGGCTGATGATAGACAGACAGATAGATAGATGGATAGATAGATGGATGGATTGAAAAGGCAGATAGATAGATAGAAAAACTAGATAGATAGAAAAGAGTAGTTAGAAAAGACTAGATAGATGGATGGATCGATAGAAAAGGCTGATGATAGATAGATGGATGGATGGATGGATGGATGGATAGAAAAGGCTGATGATAGACAGACAGACAGATAGATAGATGGATAGATAGAAAAGACTAGATAGATGGATGGATGGATTGAAAAGGCAGATAGATAGATAGATAGATAAAAAAGACTAGATAGATTGATGATAGATGGATGGATGGATGGATAGAAAAGGCTGATGATAGACAGACAGATAGATGGATAGATAAGACTAGATAGATTGATGATAGATAAATGGATGGATAGAAAAGGCTGATGATAGATGGATGGATGGATGGATGGATGGATAGAAAAGGCTGATGATGGATGGATGGATGGATAGAAAAGACTGATGATAGATAGATAGATAGAAAAGACTTGATAGATGAATGGATGAATAGAAAAGGCTGATGATAGACAGACAGATAGATAGATGGATAGATAGATGGATGGATTGAAAAGGCAGATAGATAGATAGAAAAACTAGATAGATAGAAAAGAGTAGTTAGAAAAGACTAGATAGATGGATGGATCGATAGAAAAGGCTGATGATAGATGGATGGATGGATGGATGGATAGAAAAGGCTGATGATAGACAGACAGACAGATAGATAGATAGATGGATAGATAGAAAAGACTAGATAGATGGATGGATGGATTGAAAAGGCAGATAGATAGATAGATAGATAAAAAGACTAGATAGATTGATGATAGATGGATGGATGGATGGATAGAAAAGGCTGATGATAGACAGATAGATAAATAGAAAAGACTAGATGGATGGATGGATGGATAGAAAAGGCAAAATAAAAGATAGATAGATAGAAAAGACTAGATAGATGGATGGATGGATAGAAAAGGCTGATGATAGACAGACAGACAGACAGACATTAGATTAAAAAAATATATGGAAGCTATTAATGGAAAAAAATACTTCTGGAACGGAGATGGCACTGTTGTGCTCTTACTCAAATACTTCATAAATCTGTGGAAGAAGTAGGACTTTGTTTCCCGTTGGACTTATATAAACCTGTGCACACTGACTCCTGGAAAGTACTTAGAGCTAACCAATCAGATTGCAGCTTGCTGTTTTAAGCAAGATCTTGCCATTTCCGTGTACAGTGTGCATCAGATGGTCTGCAGATGTTGTGTCATCTGAGGCCAAAACTAATTTAACGGATGATATTTTTCCATGTTGTTTGTCATCCGTACCTGAAACAGATACTACGAGAGTTTGTACGACACCGCAGCAAACCTGAATGTGACGTACCCGCCAAATCTGAGTCCGGACGAGCAGCTTGTGTACGAGACTGAAACGGCAAAGGTACAGTAACGCCTGGCCAGTTTGTCAACATGAAACCGACAGTGTTCACAGTAATTTTAACATTGTAATTTTATGTCTGCTTTCTCTTTTTCTCGCTCTCTCAGTCTCTAGCTGAAGTGGCCACACTAGTCGCTCGATCACTTTACAGGCAGGCAGGAGGCAAAGAGAACGCACTGAACAACATCACCGCTGACCCTAAGATCGTGAGTCATGTGATCGCATATAAACCACACACTTAAGTGTCACATGATTACATGTGACTCTTTTTTTATTCAGGTTGCTCGGTTGCTGTATGGCTTTCTTATTCAGAAGAACAATAGTTGGTTCAGATCTTTGTTGCCTCCAGAAGTGACTAAAAAAGGAGACAATGCCATGTTAGGTGAGATGTCCAGTGTTTACATGACTCCAAACTCCCTGTTCCAATAAAAAGGTTCTGGTGTTGCTGTTTTTCCACAGACCTGACAGCCAAATGATGACTTAAATGACATACTACATAAACTGTCCACAAACAAGCATAGCACATCAGACACACTTGCACTCATCACACATGTCTGACTCTGCCCTGTGTGGTCACCAGGTTCTGGTCCTCCTCAGTTCTACATCGGTCTGGGCCCGCAGATCCATGGTCCGGTCCACAGCGTGACACGGTTTGTGCAGTATATTCTGGCTAACCTGACGGGAACTGTTACCAACCTCACAGAGACTCAGTGTCAGAACCCCAACGACATCAATACTGAGAGCAAAGATGTGAGTATATATCTGTAACAGGGTTGAAATGGGAAAGGAGGAGGCGGGAACCGGCTGAACCGTCAAAGTAATATTTTAATAGGAACTTAAACAAAAAGACACAAAAACAAAAATGCACACATGGCAGCTGTATGTGGCTCTCTCTCTCCCGAACTGCTGTGTTCTGCTGCACTTATCCCTCTCCTCGGCTGATTAGCCCAATCGGGGGTTCCCTCCTTTGCCCCAGGCCAGGGAACCCCCAGCATGACGTACATCCCCCCCTTCTTTCTGGCCGTGCCTGCCGGCAGGCCTTCCCCCACCTCTCTAGGGCTGGGGAGGGGGACGAGGGGAGGGAAAGGAAAAAAAAAGAAGAGAGGGAAAGGGCAAGGCAGAGCGACAATGAGAGAGAGGAGAGAGAGAAAAAAAAATTGCTCGCCGGTTCCCAGACACGCCGTTGCCTGGTACTCTATCACTCCTCCACCTTCTGGCGGATGACAACCGCTCCTCCCTGGGCGGACCGGAGCAAGTCCTCCAACCCCTGGTGGATGGAACGCCCCTCCGCATTTTGGCGGCCGGTAGGGAACTCCACTCCTGGCAGCAGCTCCACTGCTCCAGGCGGCCGGCAGCAAGCCTCTACTCCCCTCGCAGATGACGGCCGTTCCTCCGCGTCCAGGCGGCCGGCCACCTCCATCCCCCGGCGGATGGACGCGGCTGCTCCTTTGGGTGGATGACAGTGGTGAGAACTCCACGACAGTGCATCCCTCCTCCTTCCTGGGCTTTGGCACCAATGTAACAGGGTTGAAATGGGAAAGGAGGTGGCGGGAACCGGCTGAACAGTCAAAGTAATATTTTAATAGGAACTTAAACAAAAAGACACAAAAACATAAATGCACACATGGCCGCTGCATGTGACTCTCTCTCTCTCCCGAACTTCTTCATTCTGCTGCACTTATCCCTCTCCTCGACTGATTAGCCCGACTGGGGGCCGGGCGTGCTTAGTCACAATATCTGACATGAAGAACTGAAGGAATCGAACTTATATGATTTATGTCAGGAATAAGTGTTTATTCTAAGTTAAAAGTTTAAATTCATATGTGCCTGAGAAAATATCAAGAGGGAAAAACTACTGATTATAGATTGTAATAAGTAAACAATACCAGTATATCAGGTCAGACTGATTAATGTTTGGTTATATTGAATATGGTTTGTCAGCATTGGCCAATAACTGTGCCCTGTTTATAGATTAAAGGGATAGTTCACACAAAAATGTAAATTCAGTCATTGTTTACTCACCCCTGTGTTGTTATAACTCTATATGAC
Organism: Myxocyprinus asiaticus; assembly: GCF_019703515.2. Classification (NCBI taxonomy): domain Eukaryota; kingdom Metazoa; phylum Chordata; class Actinopteri; order Cypriniformes; family Catostomidae; genus Myxocyprinus; species Myxocyprinus asiaticus. The sequence goes on along the minus strand of NC_059349.1, from coordinate 54,733,148 downwards.
TTTCTTTCTTCTTAACACAAAGGAAGAAATTGTGAATAAATGTTGTGCTCAGTGATGTCATACAATGGCAGTTTATGGTGACCACCTCTTCAAGCTTCAAAAGAACACAAAAGTATAATTCAGAAGTCTAATAAATTATTCATGAGACTCATGATTGTTATGAAAGCATACGATAAGATTTGGTGAGAAACAAACTGAAATCTAATGTATTATTTAGTGAATAATATAAATGTTCACTGACCGTTGATCTCCTGTGTGTGTTCATGATGGGACACGAGAGCAACAGTTCACGCAGACCCCTCGTGACATTGGGGCGTTCAAGCGAAAACTCGTTTTGTTTATCTAAAAACAGGTCATCCGCAGTGATAGTGACAACAGAACACAACTGCACACAAAACAGAGAACAGAACTTACTAAACATGTCTGAAGAATTTGTAGTTCAAAAATTGATGCATTTCTATGCCCAGCCTTATTTTTTTAAATTTTTGTTTTGGACTGGTGCCAGTTCACAGTGGACAGAGTTACCCGCATTGTAAAGCTGGGCATAGCTCTTTAGCATTGACCATAAAAAAACCTTATCATTTGACCTCTAATAAGGGTGGTTATAGAGGTTTTGGCTGATATTAATATCACGGCCAATAGTATTAATCCTCACTGTTTGTGAATTTTTTTTTTTATTTTTTTATTTTTTTTATTATTAAATCAACATTCATGCTAAAGCATATAAAATATAATAACATTTATAGAACATATAGAATTTGACATGCTTCAAGTGAAATCATGCATCAAAAAAATTATAATGGTTGAGAGTGTAGTGAGAGCGACTCGTTCACAGTGCATCATGGGAGTGGGCGGAGCTCTTCTGATTGGTGGATCTCTCTTCAGGATTATGGGTAGTGTAGTTCTTCACCAGGAATTCGGCTATTAATCATGATTTTTTAAAAATGTCGAAATAACTCAGACTGATGGTTTCAACAGAAGCATAGAGTATACCATCAATTAACAACTTCAGAGCTCACAGTAGGTCTGTCTTTAAATGTTTATAAGACATCATTAATAATCATTTCCACTATGGAAAAAAAAAAAATGTAATGGGATTTTTTTAACTTTCCGAACCAGACTGTTGCGCTCCATTTCGGCGTAATCAGACTGATACTGATGATTTAAAAAAATAAATAAATGCTAATATTGGCCAATACCTCTGTGTTCACCAATACAGTATATTAAGCATCCCAAATCATAGCTCCTGACCTAGACTCAAAGGGAACTAGTAGGGCTGATCGATATTGACAAAAATTGTATTGTGATTTATTTCGAAAAATCAATCAGTCATTTTGTGTGTTCTCATAGTGTTTTTGTTGCAGTGAATTATTGAGGCTTAGTGCCATTTTGAATGTCTCATTATTCGTTTTTAAAGCCATACATTGCTTAGACCCACCTTACCTATCAGACCTCCTTGTCCATCATCATTCCTCCAGGACTGTCACATCTTCAGATGAACTTCTCCTGCATATACCATGCTCTGTATTCGGCCCCAGACTGGGGAATGATTTGCCACTGGACATTAGATCAGCTCCCTCTCTTTATATTTTTAAATCTCATCTTAAGACTTATCTGTATTCTTTAGCTTTTGAGTGATTGTAATTTTAGTCTTGTTTTCTGTCCTGTTTTGTATTATGCTGCTTTTTTTATTGTTTTAATTGTACTTGAACAGCACTTTGGTATACACTTGTTTTTTTAGACATAAATTGACCTTGACCTTGCTCTGACAAAAAAAAGTATTGATATAGTGCAAATTCTGATCATTTTTTTTTTGGACCAGCATTGCTGTTGTGTTAACTACAAAAACATTAACGTTCTAAACTTTAGACAATGATGATGGTCGGACCGATGCCATCACAGACAGAATCACTGAATCCAGTCATAAAAATGGCATTAGCTATAAAACGCAGAATGGCACAGTGTGTGAGTGAGTGTGTGAGTGAGTGTGTGAGTGAGTGTGTGAGTGAGTGTGTGAGTGAGTGAGTGTGTGAGTGAGTGAGTGAGTGTGTGTGTGTGTGTGTGTGTGTGTGTGTGTGTATGTGTGTGTGTGTGTGTGTACAGGTTTTGCTATACTTGTGAGGACCAAGTATTGAGAATCAACCTGTTCTGTGAGGACATTTCTGGTTGTGAGGACCTTTTGGGTGGTCCTCACAAGGGAAATAACATACTAAATGATGTTTTATTGAAAATGTAAAAATGCAGAAAGTTTTTTGTGAGGGTTAGGTTTAGGGGTAGGGTTAGGGTTAGGGGATAGAATCTATAGTTCATAAAGTATAAAAATCATTATGTCTATGGAGAGTCCTCATAATGATAGCTGCACCAACATGTGTGTGTGTGTGTGTGTGTGTGTGTGAGTGAGTTTGTTTGTGTGTGTTTGTTTGTGTGTCTGTGTGTGTGTGTGTTTGTTTGTTTGTTTGTTTTGTGTGTGTGTGAGTTTGTTTGTTTGTTTGGGGGGAAATAAAACAGATTTCAGTAGGGCCCTGCTTAAAAACAAACAAGCGTTAGAAACACGAAGGAAACATGCATATATTTTAATGTATTATTTACATTGAAATGTAACTTTAAATTGCTAAAGAAGTGTGTTCAATAGCACATTATCATAACAGCACGCTTTTCTGTGGTATCAAAATTGCTATCGAGAATCGTGAAATTTCACTGTTATCGGTACAACACTACAATTTAATTAAACCGTTGAATACGGAATAATAAAAAAACACTATTCATTAAGAATTTACCGTATGTCATGACCTCTCGTGTGTTTTTGTATCAATGTATCGAAATATCAATGTTTTATTCAATATTTATTTCACTTATGAGGTTCTAGTTCAGCTGCCTTCAGCAAAGCCGCTCTCTAGGGAACAGAGTCGGTGTTTCCTACAATAACCTTCTCTAATGTTTGATTTCATCTCTGTTTTGTTTTTTCTTCAGTTGTTTTCATACTTCTGGGTTTCGGGCTCCGTCTCGGCGAACAGCACTGGAGACCCGTTCTGTGTGCGAGCGTCTGTGCGTCTCTCTAAAGCCATCTCGCCTGCGTTTGAACTTCTGGAATACGGATCCAGAGAGTATTCCACATGGACAGAGTCTCGCTGGAAGAGCATCCGAGCGCGGATCTTTCTCGTGGCCAGCCGAGAACTCGAGGTAATTCAGAAACAATGGGATTCCAGTTGATATTAGTTGAAAATATAGCACATTTATCCTGATCTAAACTCACTTATTTTAACACTTATAGCATCTCTCAGTACACAAGTTCACTTCAGTTCTCTCTAATGGGCCTCTGTCAGTTATTTAGTAGTCTTTTGACTATTAGCATAAAGTCTGGTCCACATTGCTGCTTGTCCTAGCCAAGTCACAGTTCAGTTTATTTTTGCTGGATATTTAGGGAAGTTTTATCTGAAATAGTTGGCTATGTTAGAAAAACATACTACCTACTACAATTGTCAAAATTTGTTGGACACAAAAGAGCATTTTGTTTATTAGATCAGACAGCCAAAATGTAAAATAATCCGCGTTCAACACAAGTTAAGATCAATCGACAGCATTTGTGGCATAATGTTTAATAATTTCAACTCGTCCATCATTTTCTTTAAATAAAGCACAAATGTGTGTTCCAGTGAGACACTTACAATGGAAGTCAATGGGGTCAATAATCTGTAAACATTAAAATACTCACTGTTTCAAAAGTATAGACACAAGACATAAACAATATGTGTGTTAACATGATTTTACTGTGATAAAATCACTTACTAACCGCATCTGTGTGAAGTTATAAACAATTTTACAACTTTGTTGCCATGACGACTGTAAAACGATGATTTAAACAACTTTACACTCAAATAATACACAAGTTTTAACAGAAGAATTAATGTAAGTGCTTTTATAAAAATATAATCTTCACATTTCTGTCTTTAAACCCTCCAAAAATTGACCCCATTGACTTCCATTGTAAGTGTCTCACTGGAACATTGATTATTGCTTTTTTTTTTTTTTTTTTTTAAGAAAAGGAGGGACGAGTCAAATTTGCGTTCCCTCGCAGTAGTTATGCGTTCCCTCGCAGTAGTTATGCGTGCCCCTCGCAGTAGTTATGCGTGCCCTCGCCGTAGTTATGCGTGCCCTCGCCGTAGTTATGCGTGCCCCTCGCCGTAGTTATGCGTGCCCCTCGCCGTAGTTATGCGTGCCCCTCGCCGTAGTTATGCGTGCCCCTCGCCGTAGTTATGCGTGCCCCTCGCCGTAGTTATGCGTGCCCCTCGCAGTAGTTATGCGTGCCCCTCGCCGTAGTTATGCGTGCCCTCGCAGTAGTTATGCGTGCCTCTCGCCGTAGTTATGCGTACCCCTCGCCGCAGTTATGCGTGCCCTCACCGCAGTTATGCGTGCCCTCGCAGTAGTTATGCGTGCCCTCGCAGTAGTTATGCGTGCCCTCGCAGTAGTTATGCGTACCCCTCGCAGTAGTTATGCGTGCCCCTCGCAGTAGTTATGCGTGCCCCTCGCCGTAGTTATGCGTGCCCCTCGCCGTAGTTATGCGTGCCCCTCGCCGTAGTTATGCGTGCCCCTCGCAGTAGTTATGCGTACCCCTCGCAGTAGTTATGCGTACCCCTCGCCGCAGTTATGCGTACCCCTCGCCGCAGTTATGCGTGCCCCTCGCCGCAGTTATGCGTGCCCTCGCAGTAGTTATGCGTGCCCCTCGCCGTAGTTATGCGTGCCCCTCGCCGTAGTTATGCGTGCCCCTCGCCGTAGTTATGCGTGCCCCTCGCCGTAGTTATGCGTGCCCCTCGCCGTAGTTATGAGTGCCTCTCGCCGTAGTTATGAGTGCCTCTCGCCGTAGTTATGCGTGCCCCTCGCAGTAGTTATGCGTGCCCCTCGCAGTAGTTATGCGTGCCCCTCGCCGTAGTTATGCGTGCCCCTCGCCGTAGTTATGCGTGCCCCTCGCCGTAGTTATGCGTGCCCCTCGCCGTAGTTATGCGTGCCCTCGCAGTACTTTGGCGTTCCCTCGCAGTAGTTTGCCATTCCATGGTTTCACTACAAATATCATCGTTAAAAGGTGGTTACTTTAGTAAAATCATGGTCAATTTTTTGTGAGGGCAAGCAAAACTATTTCAGAAACAAATTGCCGCCCTGTCCTCTAAGGGGCTCTGTACAAAAAAACTAGTTCATACGGCTCATGCTATAGTCCAATTCTTCTGAAGCCATACATGCCATTAAAAGCCGTCAATGACAATTTTAATGTTTTGGTGAACTATCCTTTTGAAGACATATTTCCACAAAATCAACAAAAAAAGAAAAAGGAATGTATTTTGGTTTTATTTCCAAGATGATAGCCGTGTGTCATGTTAAAACAATCCAACAAACTACAGCTTCATAAAATGAATAAATATGTTTTGTGTGTCTGTCTCTAATAGATGTTAACACTGGGGGTGGGCGTGGCTGTGCTGCTCTTGTCTCTATTGGTGACGTACTTCATCAGTTCAAAGGCGGAGCTTTTGTTTAGCTCCGCCCGCGAAACACCCACAGCGACCTACTGAACAGAACCACAGTCCAGATTCTACGAGCATCCATTCCCCAATAAACCAAAAACACTCACATATACACTCTTGAGTTAAAGAATAATTTATTCAAACCTCACAGATCAAACAAAACTGTTTATTTTGCTGCACTAGTTTTAGCTGGACTGGTCTGAACTGGTCTGGTCTCTTGGAAAGGTGTTCATATTATATTTGTCATCGTTGTTATAATTTCTGATTTTTCTTTCTGACTCTAAAACATGGGTGTGGCACAAAACTGACAAGCTGATTTTAATTGTTTAAATGTGGTTAAGAATAATGAGTGATTGAATGTTGATGCAAGTTGTGTGTTTTGAATGTGTAGGCTTGCACATGTGTGTATTTGATTGTATGTATGCAGTGAGTATGTGCAATAGCTTACCGAGTGTGTAGTTTAAAACTGATTTTGTTGTCGATCTTTTTGTTTGCGAATGTAACACTGTCTGTTCTGTTGGAATTGAGCAGCAGTGTACGATAAGTCAATAAGTTTACGACCGCGACTACACAATAAAACTCCGAACACAGACTGACTGCTCTGAATCACTCATAATGTTTCCAGCTGAGAGATGCAGAGCTTTAAAAAAACCAAATTATCAATGATATGCAGCGTTTGCTTGTTGACTTGAGTTGAATGAAAGCTGTTTGATCAATGATGTCATTATTTTTCTCGAAGAAATTGATGTCTTGAGAACTGAATAAACATCTTTTCCAAAGTTTGGTTTTGTTTACTGTAAGACACCAATAAACGGCATGTGGGTTTATCTAATGAAGAAATGTCACATTTCAACCCAAAATCGAAAGAAAAAAACGTTTAAGACTGTTAAGGTTTATTTGCATTGAGACATTATTTTCATGACAATTAAACATATTAAATGATATTACTTTAATATACTGATGAAAATCCTTTTGTCCAAGCGCAGTGATTTGTTTTGAATTTTTATTATTGATTTTTTTCATTTTTATTAAAATCATCTTAAATTAAATTAAGGATAACAAACTTGTACAAGCAAATATACTGTATGATCTAAATACTTTATAATATTAAAATATATAATATTTTAGGTACTTTCACAATACAATAATAAGATTTGAGATATTTGTGGAATTTTTATTTTTATTTTTTTTAATTTATTTTGTATTAAAATCATCTTAAATTTAATTCAGGACAACAAACTTGTACAAACAAATATACTGTATAATCTTAATTTATTCATTTATAATATTTATAATATTAATACATTTAATATTACATTACATTAATATTTTTGGTACTTTCACAATACAGTAAAAAGACAGATATTTGTGGGGGTTTTTTTATTTATTTTTTTATTAAAATCGGCTTCAATTAAATTCAGGACAACAAATATACTTTATAATTGAAATAATTTATTAATTTATAATATGTACAATAATATAATATAATATTAAATATATAATATTTTAGGTACTTTCACAATACAGTTTCTAGATTGAGATATTTGTGGAATTTTTTTGCACTAAAATCAAAATTGAGTGGATATGTGCATAATATTCATAAAATTAATATCACAATCCAAAAAAATATTATTGGTCGTAAAAACTCATCTTGTCCCCATATGTCAATAATAAAATAAAATAAAATTATTATTATAATGTTTTACCTGTTAGCTTGAATTGGAGCCATTTTTCTAAACAAAAATATGTAAACTGAATGATTCATGAACTGACAGTGTCAGAGCAGGATGTGACGTCTTGAAGCCTTTGGTCCAACGACTAGCACTTCTGTTTTATTATAATTCATCAGACGGTATTTTATCAACATCCAGTCTTTATTTAATGCAATCCAGCAACTTGTAAAATAGTTCTATGATGAATCAATTCACAAGGTTCTAGATTGGGTTTCTTTATCTTCTCAGTATGTTATGCATAGGCATAAGATACTGAGGCAGCCTAAAAATGCACCTGAGTATGAGGGTTAAATCTGAAGAGTGTTAATTTATGCGCTACTGAACAGAATTGCAAAAGAAAATGAGATTTCAGACACTGGGGTAGTCTCCATCTCCAACTCACACCACAAGCTGAGTCAAAGTCCCATTCCTCTGATTATGGACAGGTCCCTCATAGTGCCGCAGAGACAGTTTTTGAGAAAATTAACCTACATATGGCTGACTTACAGTTGTCTCTGTATATACACTGGGATAGAAGAAAGTATTTTAAAACAGTGAAAGTTAAACACTTCAACTTCAAAGTAAAAACTGTGTCATGCATGAATATTGTCAGCAGAGTGCAGTGTTTGAACCAACAATATTACATCTGAAATCTCTTGCTGGTTTAGAAACAGGTTTATGGAGGACCAAATATGACAATATTAAAAAATAAATATATTTTTAAAGAAATGTAAAAAATGAATAAAGTGTACATATAAATAAATAAATAAATGTAAAATATGACATGAATGAGTATTTGCAATTTTATTTCCATATTTATGTATTGTATTTATTTCCACATTAATTTATTTCCACTTGTATTTATTTCTACATTTTTTTTATTTATATGTACACTGTAACAGGTAAAGGATGGGCAAGGAGGAGGCGGGAACCAGCTGAACAGTCAACGTAAATTTTAATGATATAAATGAACTTGAAAAATGAACAACATAAAACATAAGGACACAGACACACATTCAGCGCGAACTGGCACCTCTGGCTCATCTTTATCCCCCTCCCGGCTGATTATCCCGATTCAGTGCCGGCTGTGTGTCCTCACGGCCCGGCCCCGCCCTCCTCCGCGTCACACTCCTCCATCACCCAACACAGGCCAGGGAAACCCCCGGCATGACACACTTCCCTCCCTTCCTGGAGGGGGGGCGTTGCCCTTCCGGCCGTGCCTGCCGGCAGGTTTTCCCCACCTTTCTGGAGCCCTGGGAGAGACGGGGGTAGGGAAAGAGCAAGTCGGAGAGAGAAAAACTTGCTCACCGGTTCCCGGACATGCTGTCGCCCGGTCCTCAACCGCTCCTCCACCCTCTGGCAGATGACAGCTTGCTCCTCCCTTGGCGGATAGTAGCGAACCCTCCGACCCCTGGCAGACGGAACTGCTCCTGCCCTTCTTGGTGGACGGCAGCAGTTCCTCTGGCTCTCGGCGGCCGGCAGCAACCCCTCCGTCCTCAGGCAGACGGCCGCGGCTGCTCCTTTGGTGGACGGCAGTGGTGAGGACTCTGTGACAGTGCATCCCTCCTCCCTCCCGGGTTTTAGCACCACTGTAACAGGTAAAGGATGGACAAGGAGGAGAGGGGAACCGGCTAAACAGTCAACGTAAAGTTTAATGATATAAATGAACTTAAAACAACATAAAACGTAAGGACACAGACACACATGCAGCGCGGCAGCATGCATCTCTCTTGAACTGTCGCCTCAGGCTCATCTTTATCCCTCTCCCGGCTGATTAGCCTGATTCAGGGCCGACCATGTATCCTCACAGCCCGGCCCCGCCCTCCACCTCGTCACATACACTTTATTAATTTTTTACATTTCTTTAAAAATATATTTTTTTGTTTATTTATTTGAAATATTGTTACATTTGGTCCTCCATACAAGTTTCGCTCTCCAGTTCTACTCGGTACAACATAACGACCAATACAACAGATTTGATGTGTGTTCATGTGATTTACATGTCAATAACTGGGAGCTTTAAAAAATACTATAACACTAGTCAGGGGTTTTCAAACTGGGGACCATGGGACAATTTTAGAGAAAATGGTGTAAAAAAATTATTACTGTTTCATTCTTCTTTCTAAAGGCTTCAAATATATTTCTATTGAATTTAAAATGTTTTCCTTCAGGTTTATACATGTAACCAGGGGAGTAAAGTAATGAATTACAAATACTCACATTACTGTAATTAAGTAGTTTTTCCCAGCAATTGTACTTTAAGTAGTTTAAAAATAGTATACTTTTACTTGAGTACATTTTAAGTGCTGTAACTGTACTTTTACTGCGCTATTTTCCCTCTGTCTGTGTTCGCTACTTCCCTATCCTGATTTTATGTATTCTATTGTGCGAGACATGACGCGCCAAGTGCCCTGCTTTTTTAGTGGGTTTTCATAATTTTTTATTTATTTATTTTTTTTTTTTTGCATTCCTTGCATTGTTTTGAGTATGTTTTATGCGCAACAGTAACTCTCAGTCAGCATTAAGGAAAATTTAGATCCTACACATAAACTGATTTTAATGTAATTGTTTCATACATTATGATATTGAAAATAACTTTCATCTTTTAATTTCTGTAATCATGCCGCCCTTTTATTTATTTTTTAAAATCAGATTCATGTAGTGTTTGCAGTATCATAGATAAGTGATGTATTTTAAAAGTTGTCAATCACAAACACCTATAAAATACCTATATTTTTTATTCTTTCTGGCAAACAGCCATAAAAGGGAATGTAAATTACAGTATGTGTGCTACATTTTTAAATTGCAGCATCGAGTTTTTATTATTACGGGGCATAGTTTTCGCAACTCAGTACTCGATACTTTTAAATGAGCTACTCTTTTACTCTTACTTGAGTAGTTTTTAGGACAGGTACGTTTACTCATATTACATTTATTAAGATGTAACAGTACTTTTACTTGAGTATTATTTTTCAGTACTCTTTCCACCCCTGCATGTAACATTTTTCTAAAATACACTGTCAACTAAATACAAAGTTATTACCATTCACAACACCCTAGCAACCAGCCAGAAAAACCTAGCAACCACCTGACAACCAGCCACAACACCCTTGAAACCACTTAGCATCCATCTATAACACCCTAGCAACCACCTGTAAACCAGACAGTACAACCTAGCAACCACATGACAACCAGCCAAATCACCGTTGCAACCACATAGTAATCAGCCATTAAACCCTAGCAACAACCTAATAACCATCCATAACACCCTAGCAAGCAACCACTTAACAACCTTCTAGAATACCCTAACAACCACCTAACAACCATCCAGAACTCACTAGCAACCAGCTAGAAAAACTGAGAAAACACCTGATAAACATCCATAACACCCTAGCAACCAGCAGGAACCAGCCAGAATAACCTAGCAACCACCTGACAACCAGCCACAACACACTTGCAACCACTTAGCAACCTTCTATAACACTCTAGCAACCATCTAACCACCAGCCAGAAAAACTGAGAAAACACCTGATAAACATCCATAACACCCTAGCAACCAGCCAGAATAACTTAGCAACCACCTGACAACCAGCCACAACACACTTGCAACCATTTAGCAACCATCTATAACACCCTAGCAACCACCTAGCAACCAGCCAGAAAAAACTAGCAAACACATGATAAGCAGCCACAACAGAATTGCAACCACATAGCAACCAGCCATAAACCATTGCAACAACCTAATAACCATACATAACACCCTAGCAACCACCTGAGAATCACTTAACACACCCGAGCAACCACCCAGAACCCTAGCAACCACCTAACAAACACCCAGAACACCCTAGCAACCACCTAGCAACCAGACAGAAAACCTAGCAACCACCTAGCAACCATCCAGAACAACCTAGCAACCACCTGACAACCAGCCACAACACTCTTGTAACCACATAGCAACCACCTAATAACCTTCCATAACACCCTAGAGTAACCAGTCCTGCTCGACCCACTCCGAACGGGACTTGAACCGGCTTCTCTGGCATGGGAGGCATGTGCACTAACAAGGAGGCTAAAGGCTACAGCACCTAGCGTTAGTCACTAGTGCGCCTCTTGAGGCCAGAGGAGTGAGGTTTACACACTGCACAGCTACCTACCAGCTGGCTACTGTTACACTAGCAACCACCTAACTAACCCGAACAACCAACCACCTAATAACCATCTAGAACACCCTAGCAACCACCTAACCTCCCAGAAAACCCTAGCAAGCAACCACCTAACAACCATCTAGAACACCTTAGCAACCACCTAGCAACCACCTATCAACCAGCCAGAACAACCTATCAACCACCTGACAACCAGCCATAACACACTTGCAACCACCTAATAACCATCCATGACACCCAAGCCACCACCTAACACATCTGAGCAACCAGCCATAAAACACTAGCAACCACTTATAACCTTTCGTAACACCCTAGCAACTACCTCATAACCATTCATAACATCCTAGCAACCACCTAATCTCCAAGAACACCCTAGCAAACAACCATATAGAATGCACTAACAACCACCTAGCAACCATCCAGAACAACCTAGCAATTACCTAGTAACCAGCCAGAATAACCTAGTAACCACCTGCCAACCAGCAAAAACATTCTTGTAACAAAATAGCAACCAGCCCTAAAACCCTAGCAACCAACTAATAACCTTCCATAACACCCTAGCAACCACCTAACAAACCTGAGCAACCAACCACCTAATAACCATCTAAAACACCCCAGCAACCACCTAACCACCAGAACATTCTTGCAACCAGCCAGAAAAACCTAGCAACCCTCTGACCAACCAGCCACAACACCCTTGCAACCACATATCAACTAGCCATAAAACCCTATCAACACCTAATAACCATCCATAACACCCTAGCAACCAGCTATTAACCTTCCGTAACACAGAGCAACAACCCAGGACACCCTAGCAAGCAACCACCTAACAACATCTAGAAAACCCTAGCAACCACCTAGTAACCAGCCAGAACAACCTAGCAACCACCTATCAACAATCCAGAACACTATAGCAACCACCTAGCAACCAGCCAGAACAACCTAGCAACCACCTGACAACCAGACACAACACCCTTGCAACTTCATAGCAACCAGACATAAAACCTTAGCAACCACCTAATAACCATCCATAACACACTAGCAACCACCTAATAACCTTCCGTAACATGCTAGCAACAACCCAGGACGCCCTAGCAAGCAACCATCTAGAAAACCCTAGTAACCACCTAGTAACCATCCATAACACACTAGCAACCACCTAATAACCTTCCGTAACATGCTAGCAACAACCCAGGATGCCCTAGCAAGCAACCATCTAGAAAACCCTAGTAACCACCTAGTAACCAGCCAGAAAACCTAGCAATGACCTAGCAACTATCCAGAACACCATGGACACCTCTCCTCTCCAGATGACCTTGAATGATCTGCCAGTGAGATATGACTCAGCCCATCCAAGCGCAGTTCCTGTGATGCCCGGGTCAGTGAGGGTAGACAGGAGGATCTTGTGGTTCACTGTGTCAAAGTCAGCAGACAAGTCAAGGAGGATGAGGACGGATGATTTGGAGTTAGCTCTTGCCAGTCGCAGGGTTTCAGCTACTGACAAGAGGGCAGTCTCTGTTGAGTGTCCTTTTGTGAAGCCAGACTGATGTCTGTCTAGTAGGTTGTTCTGTGAGAGAAAAGCAGACAACTGGTTGAATACAACCCTCTCAGTAGTTTTAGACAGGAAAGGTAGGAGAAAGACTGGTCTGTAGTTGTCGATTACTGTCGGTTTATGTGTTGGTTGTTTGAGCAGTGGGGTTGCTCGAGCCTGTAATGTATTGGGAAAGTTTCCTGTTGTGAGAGATGTGTTGATAACATGTGTGAGTGTGGGTAAAATCGATGGAGAGGCAGCTTACATAAGATGGGAGGGGATAGGGTCAAGTGGACGGATGGTAGGATGGTTAGAAAGAAGCACTTTGGAGACCTCAGTAGGGGAGAAAGAGGAGAACAGAGGATTGGATGTTGGAAGAGAGTAGCTGTGGGTGTTAGGTGTAGAGAACTGGCTGCTGATGCTCACTAATTTGTCAGTAAAAAACATGGCAAATTCATCAGCAGTCAGAGAAGTAGTAGGATGTGGTGGAGGAGGATAGAGAAGAGATAAGAAAGTTGAAAATAGTTTACGTGAATCTGAAGTGTTACTGATCTTGTTCTGGTAATAATCCATTTTAGCAGGAGAAACTCTAGTGGAACAAGAGGAGAGAAGTGATTGATACTTACACAGGCACTTTCTCTCCACAGCCCTTTCGGTGATCATGAAGTGTCTCTGACAGCCAGGGGCTGACAGGTGTGGCACGTGCTAGCCTGGAGGCAAGAGGGCAGACACTTTCAAGACAAGAAGTTAATGTTGAGCAAAGACCATTTGTTGCTTCATTTAAATCAAGTGAAGATAAATGGTTAGTGGAGGGAAGGGACGCAGAGACTATGGAAGAGAAGCGAGTGGGTGAGAAAGAGCGAAGGTTGCGGCAGAAGGAGACCTTAGGTGATGTAAGAGGTAAAGAAGAAATGAGAGTGAGAAAAAAACTGGATGGACAGAGATACAGTATGTAGAGGAGTAACAAGGGGAATATTGGAGATACAATTATGTGTAAGGATGAGATCTAGCTGTTGCTCTGTGAGTTGCAGGGGTGACTCAGACATGATTTCATTACTGAAGCAGCTCTTTTCCTGTTGCTCGTCTGAAATGGTCATTAAATGTGTACAAAAGAGGAAGGGGCTATGCTGGTTTTAGTGGTGTGTGTGTATGAGAGGTAAAAAAAAAAACGATGCTTGTGTGTGTGTGTGCGTGTGTGTGTGTGTGTGAACGGACACTATCTCAGCCCACAGTTTCCTGTTAAATGTTAAATGACAATTTTGTCACTCTTTCATTGCTCACTCTTCCTCTTCAAACATCAGCTCGACTCTCCTTCTGTTTGTCATCTGAAAGGAAAGATGTGGACGTCTGGAATCTGTCTGATTCTTTTACTCAACGCTGGATGTGTTGGTAACATTATGTGTATTTCATGAAAACTATGCCAGCTCTCTTTTCTGTTCACCACAATACAAAGTAACAGAGACTTCTTCATCATAAAGCGAATCAGTGAATTTCATTCTAACTTGTTACGTTTGTTATGTGTTATATTTTGTATCTTGTATTTTTTTGCTGTAAACATACTATTATATTATATTTTTGTTAGGAACTGAATATAGTCACTTTTTCTCTTAGCCGCACAAGCAGACAGCAATTTGTGTTACATCCTTGACGCCATTCTGATCATTTACGGCATTGTGTTGACCGTCCTATACTGCAGATTAAGGGTGAGACATCATTTCTATAACTTTACATTATATACTGTAATAAGAAGACGACATTTAGGGACATTATCCACCCTCAAATTAAACTAATATGAAATTACATTGTAATGACTGAGCTTAACACCTCTTCTGTTTACTAGTCAGATTAATTACTGTATTAATGTATTTGCTCAAGTTTGCATAAATTATATTTACTGAACTGAAAATAAAAGGAGACCGCAAATAAACCCTCTTAAATCACTATTATCAATATTCAGTCAACATATAGTAGTCAGTGTAATATATCCTCATTTAATCAGTTTTAGTGTGAAAATATAACTTAATCATTCTTTATGATAAAATAATAACATTGTCATTGTGCAGAGTGCAAATAGCAATAGTTTCTGGCATTTCAATAAATACTGAATATATTTGACATTTTATTTAATTTTATATTTGTGGTATTTTATTGTTGGTGAACTTATAAGTTCACTGAAGTTTTAATATAAAGGACATTAAGTTTAAACTGATTGATTTGTGTCCATTTATTGACAGATGCGGCCGACTAATGCAAATAACACAGAGGTGAGTACATTTTCTCATCCACATAGTGACGGAAACAACTTTTTCAGCGGTCCTCAGGTGGTTAAAAAGGCTCATAAATGAGCCAAATCATGATTGGCTTTAAATCTACTGATATTAACTGGGTTGTTTGAGGGTTACAGTTAGAAAAATATTAGTATCTACGAATGTCTGCACTTATATAGTGAAACTGTGGTGTTTCTGCCGGTTCTCTCACAGATTTGTTTCTTGTGCATTGGCTGACCACAAAAAAAGCTATTTAAAACACACACAGAGAGACACAGTATCCACTTATCTCTCACACATCTATGTCAATTCAAGCTTTTATTCAGTAAACACAATATGAGGCAACAAGGCACAATTAAAGATCTGATAAGAGGATAACCGTGCTGTGTTCATGTTTCATATCTCTTTTATAAAGAGGCCCCAAATTATTTTGACACTTGCGTCACATTTAAAACTGTTCGAATGCCATTGCATTAAATATGTCACAATGTCACAAGCGTGTTTCATACATGCACTAAAAAGCACTCAGACATTTGTAAGTGTCCAAATAGTTTTGGGTGCCACTGTATGTATTCTTGCACCTATTAAAGCAGAACGAATGAACAATATTGAAAATAGTAATCCAGACAAGAGTGGAAAGCAGAAGAGAAAGAGGAATTAGTCCTGTTAACCAATGATGAAGGATAACGCCACAGTCTTGAGCAACTGTCTTCTCAGAAATGTGATTTTTACCCTAATTATTTACTGTTGTTTTCATCTTTTTCAGAAACAAGGGGGCGGAATCTATGAGGTATTGTGTTTAATGATCGTCTTATCGTCTGATTAATTAATGAATTACTGCAGTTAAACGATGACTTCATGTGTCTGTCGTTTATCAGGGTCTACAGCGTCCACATCAAGACACCTACGACACGCTTCATGGACTAAAGAAGAAACCGCTGGCTTGATCCTCTCTCAAACTGTGCAGCTCATTTAATACTCTTGTGCAATACGGTCTGAAGATTACAGCTTTACATGTTGCTTTTATGGCATTGGAATATAATCTTGTTTATAAGTAAATACACAAAAGTTTCTGTTCTATAGCTGTTAGCACATTTCTATTAAACAAATATTCCCAGTTTGTGTCACAGACAGTCAATGTATAGAATGCTTGTGTAACTAAAGCTTTTAACTCATAATTATACGTAATAAAGTTACTTTACTAACAAGGCATGTGTCACTATTACTGTTTCCTAAAAGTAAAACAAATACAATTATAATAATATACTTACAAGCACAATAATACTAATATAATAAGGATGTTTGTACAACTATATCACTGAAAAGTATATAAATAATAACTATATAAATAACTATAACTATAAACTGAGTGTATCTCGGTAACGTAATATTAGTGTATACTGAAAAAAAATGAAAGGATAAAAAAATAAATACATGTTTAACAAAGGCTTTTAGCTAATTATAAATACTAGCATTACTTTTTTAACACAGACAATTTTTAGTGTGTGACACATTTGTGGTTTCCTATAAATGGAGGAAGTCAAACTGAAATAAATAAATAAATAAATAAATAAATAAAAATACAGCAACATACAGTTATTACAAACATAGTAAAACTACTAAAATTACAGTATTTATACAACTATATCACTAAAATTATTATTTATTATTTATTATAATTTCAGTGATATAGTTAATAACATACTACAGGTTATGGCCTTTAAAACTACATAAAATTGGCTAACTATAAAGAACTAAAGCACACTTAAAAAAATATTTAAGCTTATTTTTTATTTACCATTAAAGCATTTCAATGTCATAACAAATTTACATAAAATTTAATTGTGTAATCTTTAAGAAAATTAAACGAAAATATTGAATTTTTTATTTATTTTTAACGACTATTTAATTCATTTAATGTAAATTTGTTATGAAATTGAAATGCCTAAATCTTTTTATTTATTTTTTATTTTTTTAAGTGTAACTATAAACGACATAAAATATGACTTAATATAATTTCGTGGTAGTGTAATAAACTATAGAAACAGGAAAAAATAACTAAACATTTTTGCGATGCGTCCAATACAAAAAATCTGATATATAATTATATATGTCAAGCACATAAATTAAATATATGTTCATATATGTTTTTCACTGATTTAAAAGTTGCGTACTTTTACATAATATGGAACATATATTTCAAAATACTACAAAAATTGCAGTTTTCATAGAGGTAAGAGGTATTTTCCCAAATACTAGTGGAATTTGAATATGTACCTATATGTTGAAATATAAATATATATATGAACTATATTTTTTCATACATGCTCATATGGCCATATGTCAGATTTCTGTATGGGTTTCCCCATTAGATGGCGCTATAAATAATTTAAACTGATAATATTCTAGTTACCTAAGAAAAGAACTTAATCAATTATATAATAAATGTAACTCTCATTAATAAATCATATTCTTAAAATCCACATTCTTATTTTAAACTTATTAATTTATAAACAGTGATAGTTTAATTTAAAAATAAAAATAAGTAAATTATAGCTCTAATGCAGGTTGCTGTATTGATCACCTTTAAGTGTACAGATATAGGCATATACATTTAATAATAATGCACCATAGAGTGTATGTAATGCAAACATATTCAGGTCATTGACTGGAGAATTTGTAGTAGTCGTTTTCCAGAGGAGCCTTACAAAACACTAACAAAAAAGCACCAAAAAGTAGTATGTATAATATGTATAATTACCAATAATATGATATCCTATAATATTCTCTGAAGTACAATGTATATACTGTATCATGCTACAGCTACTTGAATTTGGTAATCATGTTCCTGCATCTATAATGACAGCACACACTCTCTTCTTTAACTGTTCATAAGAAACTGAAGAATTTGCATGTGAACTGGTTTGTCTTGTTCACACATCTACAGATCACACAAACACTGAAAAAAAACTACACGTCCGCTTTAAATAAAAATGTTGTTAGTTCGTAAGTGAGTATCACTAGTA